>NC_053429.1:29953816-30241873 GCF_007990345.1 Gossypium hirsutum | reverse complement strand
GACAATATCTAAGGAAAAATCCATCTAGACTTTACTTGTTATTCTGGCTTCGAACGGGGACGATTTATTCATTCAACTTGTTCCGTAGAGATCCCTAAGTTATGTTATTATCCTATTCAACACTAATAACGTCTAATCCCTAGATTGAATAGCTGACACTTTTCTCTAATTAACACTCTAGGGTTGCATTAACTCGATCTATGGATCCCCGTATTAGGTTTCACCCTAATCCAGAAAAATCTTGTCACCCTATTTCTAGGCGCACAATCAACTCCGCCTAATTATGACAAAAGTACTCTAGACAGGGTCTATTCCTCCTATGAATAAGAGCAGTCTTGAATCAGTATCCTGAGATATCAAAACAAGAATTAAGAACAAGTTAAATATTTATCATACGATTCAGAAATAATAACAAGATTCGTCTTAGGTTTCATTCACCTTAGGTATTTAGGGGATTTAGTTCATAACTAAATAAGAAAACATCTTCGAGAATAAAGAATACAAACATAAAGAAACTCAAAACTCCTGAAGGGAAATTGAGGAGAATCTTCAGTCTTGATGATAAATCCGGCTTCTGAGATGGATCAATCGGCTTTCTTGGGGTAATTCCTTACCCCCCTTCTCCATCTCCCCTTTTCTCCTCTTCTAGGGTGTATTTATAGGCTTTGGAATGCCTAGAAGCCCTCAAAAGTGGCATTTTCTGAATTGGACTTAACTTGGGCTTGACAGGGACACGCCCATGTGCCACGGTCATGTGACATGATTGCCAGGCCGTGTTCGATCCGTTAAATTGCACACGCCATGTGGGGTCAATGGCCAGGCCGTGTGAATCATGAAAGCCTTGGTCGACACCCTCGAAAGACACGGGCATGTGGCTACCCAAATTCAAAATTCGCGAATCACACGGGTTGAAATTGGGGAACACGAGCGTGTTACCTGGCCGTGTGCCCCAAAAATCTATAAAACCCTGCACTATTCATTGTCTTCCCCACCCAAAAACCCTAACCCTAGCCGTTGCAAGTCTACACTACCTCTCCGCCACGCCCGTGCGCCGCATCCAACTCTATTTTTGCCCGCTCATTCACCCTTTTCTAGCGTTTGTTTACTTTTTTCCCTCTAATTGCACTCATTCTTCATGTTGTTATCATAGAACTATGCATTTGTCATGATTATTTTCATCTTTCTATCACTCCACTTTATTCATAGAACAAGCTATTATCTTTTGCATGTGCAAATTCTTACTCTTTATATGATTTCTCTACTTTATTTGATTAGTTAGAAGTAGATATTCATGATTAGAACAATAGACATACTCATGCCTTTAGTGTTAACATTTTTCATCCGTCACACATGTTGCATTCCATGAAATTCGTTGCCATTTTTTACACCATACAATTGATTACTTGATTAACTTGTTAGTCTTAGTAGTTGTTGAAATTATGATTGTTATTTTTCTTCATTTTACTTTGATCATTCCTCAAGATGAATTAATAGTTTAGATTGCAGGTACCATGTCATCTTCAAGAGGAAAGAAGACCGCCGTACCGCCGTACCAGCTTCAAAAAAGAGGAAGGGAGCGTCCTCTTCTGCGGGGTCCACCGCTAAAATTTGTCATCCTCTCCTACAGTTTCCCCGTGGGCCACAAGAAGAACTTTTCCAAATACTTCGGGCCCGACCTTTAATTGTGGGCCGCTGCATCGATTGGGCTGCCGTAGAACAAGTTCAATTGGCTAATCCGATTCGGGCCCTCCTAACCACCGACCCTTAAGAGCTGTTCTTTGGGATCATCGAGCCAACATACCTCGAGCTTACGGTGAACTATGCTCAACGTTTCATCTGCTGACCGTAATGACGAATTACGATGATCCCGGCACGGTCCAATTTTGCCTAGGCGGATTAATCCGCCAGCTAAGCGTCCTAGAGTTTGGTGCTGCACTGGGCTTATACATGAAGGAGTTCAAGGAGGAAAATGAACTACATGCTCTCACTCGCCACATACACTTCTCCCCCTCGAAGTGCTGGCACACTTTGGCCCCTGGCGCGGCCTCCTACAATCCTAGCCGCTACAAGGCATCAGTTCTCCCACCTTCCATGAGGTACCTACACGCCATTTTGGCTCACACGATTACAGGAAGGTGAGAGAGCACTGGCGTCATCAACACTCACGACGCTACTTTTATGATGTATGTTGCACGGGTACGTCATCGACCTTCCCTATTTCGTCACCCTCGCATTCAACACCAGACGGAGCGGCATGGGAAGGGGGTCATCTCCATTGGCCCCTATGTGACGCGATTGGCTTGACACTTCGAGCTCCTCGACACTGCGGCCCAAGAATCATCCTTGACCCTCATTGGCCAAATGTTTCCACAAGGTATCTCGAGCATACTTAGCATGAGGATATTGATAACCATACCCCATGTTTAATACATTTATGGATGATTCTCATTAGAATTGGTGAATTCGATGCTCCTAATGCTTTAATTTCATGTTTTATACTTAGGAGAGCATAGAAGAGCGAAAGGAACGAGAAACGGGCCAAAAATGGAGAAAATGGGCCAAAGTACGAAATCAACACAGCCTGGACCTCCTCACACGGGCAGACCACACGGCCGTGTCAATTTGGCAGACTCAAACACGGCCTAAAGTAATCAACATGGGCGTGTGCACGGGCGTGTCCTGCCGAGCCCAAGTTGAGTCCAATTCAAGAAAGGCCAATTTTGAGGGTTTTTAGGCATTCCAAAGCTTATAAATACACACTAGAGAATGAAGAAAAGGGAGATGGAGAAGGGGAAGTAAGGAATTACTCCAAGGAAGCCGATTGGACCATCTCAGAAGCCAGATTCATCATCAAGACTGAAGATCTCTCCTTAATTTCCCTTCAAGAGTTTTAGGTTTTTTTTTTAATTTTGTATTTTTATTCTTCTGAGATGCTTTCTTATTTAGTTATGAACTAAAAACCCTAAATACCTAAGGAGAATGAAACCTAAGACGAATCTTGTTAATTAAGCGGAGTTGACTGCACGCCTAGACATAAGGTGATAAGATTTTGTCGGATTAGGGTGAAACCTAATAAGGGGATCCATAGATTGAGTTAATGCAACCATAGAGTGTTAATTAGAGAAAGTCTCAGTTATTCAATCTAGGATTAGACGTTATTAGTCTTGAACAGGGATAATAACATAACATAGGGATCTCTACGGAACAAGTTGAATGAATAAATCATCCGATTCGGAGCCAGAATAACAAGTAAAGTCTAGGTGGATTTTTCCTTAGGTATTGTCTTAAATCAATCGATTTTTCCCAAAAGCAATTCCCCAATTCTTTTCTCTGTGAGTTTTTAGTTTAGATAATTATTTAGTTAAAACAAAACCCCATTATTCTTAGACTAGATAATAAAAAGACAATCATTACTAGGACTTTTAGTTCCTTTGGGTCCGACAATCCAGTCTTGCTAAAACTATACTACTGTTCGATAGGTACACTTGCCTACATCCAAATAATAGTTAGTTTAAGAACGAGTAATTATAAATATTTAAAACCTATCACGAAATCACGCAATCAAGTTTTCGGCGCCGTTGCCGGGGAACTAAGATATTAGGAACGATCAATTTTTATTACTTTAGCCATTTATTTTTCTTGCAATTTAATTTAAATTTATTATTATTATTTATTAACCTACTCTCTTTTTTCTCTTGGCAGGTTTTTATAGTTTATGACTAGAAGAAACCTATCGGGGCCATTACTTTTTGACGAAGAAATCGATCATACAGTTCATAGAAACCAAAGAGAAATCAGGCGCAGCTTAAGATACACGGAGAACGAGCAAGAAGACGATACTCAACCCCCAACCGAAGAGATGGCTGAAAACCAAGGTAATCAGGTACCTCCTGCAATTACGGTTAATTAAAATCCTGCTCCACACACTATGTATGATTAAGCTAAACCTTCTTTAACAGGAACTGAATCAAGCACAGTTAGACCTGATGTAGCTGCAAATACTTTTGAATTAAAACCTAACACTATTCAAATGATACAGCAATTTGTTCAGTTTGATGGTTTGCAGGATAAAGATCCCAACGCTCACTTAGCAAACTTTTTGGAATTTTACGATACATTTAAAATCAATAGTGTTTCTGATAATGCCATTCATCTTCAGTTATTACCTTTGTCACTAAGGAACAAAGCTAAATAGTGGTTGAACTCGTTACCACGAGGGTCAATTACTACTTGGGAACAAATGACCAAAAATTTCTTAGTAAAATATTCTCCGCCAGCTAAAACGGCTAAATTACGTAATGATATCTCTTCTTTTGTGTAGATGGATTTAGAAACACTCTACGATGCATGGGAGAGATACAAGGACCTTCTGATAAGGTGCCCTCACCATGGGTTACCGCTTTGGCTCCAAGTACAAACATTTCGGTCTGAATCGTTCGACTCGGCAAATGGTTGACGCAGCGGCAGGCGGAACCATCAACAATAAAACACCAGAAGATGCCTCTGAGTTTATAGAGGAGATGTCACTAAATAACTATCAGCGGCAAGTCATGAGGATAAAGCCAACGAAAACAGCCGGTATTTATAATGTCGATTCGGTCACCATACTCTCTAATCAGGTAGAACTCTAAATAAGATTGATGGTTTCTAGTCTTCACAGGTTCACCCAGTAATGCAGTGCGAAGCAAGTAGCGATGAAAAATTCGGAATACTAACCTTATAGCCAAACATGGATAACGATAATTAAACTACATGGATCAAAACAATCCATATAGTAACACTTATAATGCAGTGCGAAGCAAGTAGCGATGGAACAAACCATTCGGAATACTAACCTTATAGCCACAACATGGATAACGAGTAATTAAACTACATGGGACCTCAAAACAATCCATATAGTAACACTTATAATGCAGGTTGGAGGAACCACCCCATTATTGACTCATCTAATTCGTGAAGCTCAGAAAGTCGATGATGAATTGGTTGCAAAACGAGCTGAGTGTGTTCCGAACAAGGAATCGGAGTTTCAGATTGATGATGATGGTTGTTTGAGGTTTAGAAGCCGTTTGTGTGTTCCAAGGAATTCGGAACTCATTCCGATGATTTTGAACGAAGCCATTGTAGCCGAATGTCAATTCACCCGGGGAGCACGAAAATGTACAACGACTTGAAACGTCGGTTTTGGTGGCATGGTATGAAACGAGACATCTCCGACTTTGTTTCGAGATGTTTAATATGTCAACAAGTGAAAGCGGAACATAAGTGCCTTCAGGGTTACTTTAGCCGATCATGATACCCGAGTGGAAATGGGATCGAGTCACAATGGACTTTGTGTCCGGACTGCCTTGTCAGCAAGTAAGAAGGATGCGATTGGGTTGTTGTTGATAGCTGACTAAGTCGGCTCATTTATCCCCGTCGTACGGATTTTTCATTGGATAAACTAGCCGAATTGTATGTTTCACAGATTGTGAGATTACATGGAGTACCTATTTCTATCGTGTCGGATAGAGATCCGAGATTCACCTCGCGATTTTGGGAGAAATTGCAAGAAGCTTGGGTACCAAGCTGCATTTTAGCACCGCTTTTCACCCCCAAACCGATGGTCAATCCGAGCGGATAATTCAGATGCTTGAGGATATGTTGAGATGTTGCATCCTCGAGTTTAGTAGTTCATGGGAACGGTATTTACCTTTGATTGAATTCGCTTACAACAATAGTTTTCAATCAAGTATTAAGATGGCACCTTACGAGGCTTTGTACGGGCGTAAATGCCGCACACCATTGTTTTGGACTGAGCTTGGTGAAAGTAAAATTTTCGGAGTTGATTTGATTAAAGATGCCGAACAGAAAGTAAAGGTGTTATGGCTCGAACACGGGATCGAGGAAGCTACTTGGGAAACCGAGAGCTCGATGAAAGAACGATATCCAAACCTATTACCGGTAAGATTTTCGGGGACGAAAATTTCTTAAGTGGGGGAGAGTTGTGACAGCCCAAAATTACCCTAGTCGGGAAGTGGTTTCGGACCGTAAACCGAGTCACCGAAAGGTTTGAATGTGATGTTTATTATCTAGAATATGTAATCATGAATGTGTGAAAATTTCAAGCTTCGATTTAGTCGATTGCATGTGAATTTAGTCAATAGGACTTATATGAGAAAATTTTAAAATGTGATAGGTCAATGCATGAGGACCTATTAGTGCATGTGGAAGAAAAAGGGACTTGCATGTCAAATTCCCCCTCCCTAATATGTAGTGGCCGGCCATGCTATGGGTGGAAACATGTCACCAACATGTTGTGTTAGTGATGTATGGTAAGGAAAATAAAATATTAAGCATGATAATTAAAATAAATTAAAGAAAGGAATTAAACAATGAAAAGGAAGGGTGATGAAAAAAAATGGTCTCATCCATACCCCCCCTTGTTGCCGTGAGTTGAGGAAAGAAAACAAAAAAAAATGTGTGTTCATTCTTGAACACCTTTGGCCGAATAGAGGAAAGAAAGGAAGGGGAAGAGCTTGAGAAAATCGGCTATGGTGGTTTGCTAGACTAAGGTATGTTTGATGTTGTTCTTGAGATGCATGCATGTTTTAGTAGTTGACTTGAGTTCTAAAAACCCATGGTTCAATTTTGTGGATTGATGATGATTTTGTGTTTTGCCATTGATGAGTGCTTGAGCTTTTTGATAGTTGTTGATGAAAAGTGAAAGATATGTTAAAGATTAATATGTTTTGTGTTGAAGTTTTTGGTGATTTTGAGTAGTTGGGCTAAATTACAAAAACAAATTTTTGAAGGACTCAAAGGTGAAATAAATGAGATGTATGGACTTATATGGGCACTAGGAAGATTCGGCCCTTAAGGAGTGTGACCAAACTTTGTGTATTTTGTGTTTTGTGGAATAAAGACTAAATTGTGAAAGTGCGAAATATTAGGGGTAAAAATGTAATTTACCCATTTATGCGTTATTAGACAAATTGAATGAAAATATGTTAAATTAAGGCTTGGCAAGCTAGCTATTAAGGTGAATGCTAATGTTAGTATTTGATTCGGTAATAATCTGTTTGGGGACAGCAGCAGTAAGGTGATTTTGGAAAATCGCCATAATTTGTAGGAGTTGAATTAGAAGCTGAGTGAATTATGCCATTAAAGCTTGAAGAGTCTATTTTCTTACAAAAGAAACTATGAAAACAAAAGAGTTACCGATCTTGAGATATTTGAAGTATTGTGGGGCTGAGTCAAAATGACTACTAGATTCCCTGTTCTGTTTTTAGAAAATCATTATAAATTGTACAAAAATGATTATAAGATAAAATTTATATGCTTAGACTCCTTAATGAGTCTAGTTTCAAATGAGATCAAATACAACACATTTTGAATTCTGTAAAATGAGAAATTTGATTCGTAGTGAAGAGTGGTCAGAATAGTCAAACAGTGAAACAGGGGAAACTTTAAGAAAAATCTGGTATTGATTGGCCAAGCCAAAAATTCTGGAAATTTTATGGATGGAAGATATACGAGTCTATATTCAGGGAAAATTAACGGCTAGTGATTTGGAGTTTTGTAGCTCCAGTTATAAACAATTTAGCGACTACTGCTCAGGAAAACAGCTCGTAGTGAATATGTGATTTTGTTGTAAACATTAATGAAAATTTGCCAATGAGTTATTTATTGACTATTATAAAGCTTACTATAAGCTATGTGTGTGAAAGTCAAATCAATATATATATTATTCTGAAAGTAATACTTGAATAGTCGATTAATGACTATTTTAAATTATTGATTTGGCTCAAGGAGTTAAAGGAGGTGAATCGAGCAAAGGCAAAGAAAAGGTTATCGAGTAGTCGAGTTGGAACCGTCTTACCCAACACGAGGTAAGTCATTAAGCATGTAGTTGGTATTATTTCAATGGTCATAATGTTTATGTATTGATGCTGAATGGAATGAATAAATATACATATATATATATATGTGCATGTACGTATGTGATGATGAAATTGTTGAATGAAAGAAAAGAGGTAAGATGTACTGAGTTGTTGATCTCGGCACTAAACGTGCGGGATAACCATTTATGACCATGAGATTGGCGCTAAGTGCGCGGGATTAAATTGTACAGCACTAAGTGTGCGATTTGACTATGTTGCACTAAGTGTGCGAAATGAATATGATGCACTAAGTGTGCGAGTTGACCATGCGGCACTAAGTGTGCGAGTTTGACTATGTAGCACTAAGTGTGCGATTTGATTATGTAGCACTAAGTGTGCGAGTTGATTATATAGCACTGAGTGTGCGGACTCGATATACATTCGTGAATCATTATGGACACTATGTGTGCGACACTATTGAGTCGATCGCGGACAGCGGATCGGGTAAGTGTCTTGAGTACATGGCTGATAGGTGCTATGCTTATACTTGGTGTTGAGCTCGGTAAGTTTGAACCTATGTGACAAATATACTTGAAGTCACGTACATAAAATTTATCGTAGGATGGGTGAAAGGCCGTTTAGTCGTTTGATTGTAACGAAAATAAATTGATTTATGAAAATGCTTCAATGTCCTATTGATGAGTATATGGAATGTGAATGCATGAATTGATATGAAATTGAATTGATAGGTTGGAGGAACTATGGTATGGTTCGGAATGGATGGAGTAATTAGCCTCGTTCCATTTTGTTTTCTCTTGCGATAATGTTATTGATGGATGGTAGTGCATAGCTTATGACTTACTGAGTTATAAACTCACTCGGTGTTTCCTTGTCACCCATTATAGGTTGCTTGGACTCATCTATTTTTGCGTGGTCGGGCCGTCATCGAAGTCATCACACCGGATAGCAAGTTTTGGTATTTCTTCTTAGTTGGCTTAGAAGAACATTTTGGCATGTATAAGCTATTACGTTGTGTTTGAATTTTGGCATGTAAACTTTTAGCCATGCGAAAATGGCACGAATGTTCGATTGAGTTGGATCAAGGGTAGGCATGAAATGGACCTAGTTACTTCGTAACAGATGCTGGCAGCAGCAGTGTCATGAGATTGAAAAATCACTAAAAATAGTAGGAGTGGAATTAATTGATGAATAAATTATGTAATCGAAGCTCGATGAGTCTGCTTTCATGAGGAAGTAACGAAAAGATCATATGGGCAGTATATTAAGAGATAATCAGATTTTTGTGGGACAGGGCCAGAACGGTTTCTGGATTCCCTGCTCCGACTTTGGAATTTCATTAAAATTAACCAGAGATAATTAGGGGTCGTACCATATATGTACAGATTCCTCTCTGAGTCTAGTTTTCATAGAAATAAACGGCATCAGTATTGGAGCCCCGTGCAGGGAGATATCGAAGTCGTAATGGGCAAAGGTCAGTGTAGTCGATCCCTGCAACTTGGGAGACTTTGACTAATAAACTGTACTAATTGGCCCAACCAAAAATTCTAGAAAAAAATACATAGGTGGGCACATGAGTCTAGTTTCTGGGAAAAATTGCGGAACTGATTTTCGAGTTACGAAACTCAAGATATGATTTTTAAAACGACTAGTACACAGATTGGGCAGTGTCTGGAAAATAAATTTTATAAGGGGTTAAAGTCAGTTAACACCTCGTGTTCGACTCCGGTGTCGGTTTCGAGTTCGGGGTGTTACATTTTATTGGTATCAGAGCTATGGTTTAGTCGGTTCTAGGACTACCATAGCGCGTATGAGTCTAGCTATACATGCCAAATGTTAATGTTTAAATGTGTGATGACTTCCGACGGTTGAAATGTTTTTGTTTTGATTAGTAAATGGATCCCGGTGAAGAAAGAACCCTAGCGGATGACGTTGAGAGCGTAGCGGCTGCTCCTGCACAAGGGACGCCGCCTGTTGAACCTCAGTCATCTGCGAATAATCAAGGTGAGGGGGCTAAACAAGCCTTCTTTACCATGATGAATGAGTGGGTCGCGCAATATGCCCGAACCAACCCGGCTGTCCAACAATTCCCAAATTTGAATAATCCACCCCAAGAGCCTGTAATGCCATCAGTCGCTGATCCTGTGAGACTGAGTAAGCCACCTGTAGACTTGATTAGGAAGCGTGGGGCCGAGGAGTTCAAGGCCATAGTAACTGATGATGCCGAAAGGGCCGAGTTCTGGCTTGATAATACCATTCGGGTGTTCGATGAATTGTCATGCACACCCGATGAATGTCTAAAATGTGCCGTATCTTTGTTGCGAGACTCAGCCTACTATTGGTGGAGGACCTTGATTTCCATAGTCCCGAACGAGCAAGTAACTTGGGACTTCTTTCAAACGGAATTCCGGAAGAAATTTATTAGCCAACGGTTCATTGATCAGAAGCGTAAGGAGTTCTTGGAACTCAAGCAAGGCCGTATGACTGTATCTGAATACGAACATGAATTCGTAAGACTTAGTAGGTATGCCCGGGAGTGTGTAGCTGATGAGGTTGCTATGTGCAAAAGATTGAGGAAGGATTGAATGAAGATTTAAAGCTACTAATGGGTATTTTGGAAATAAAAGAATTCGTAACACTAGTCGAACGAGCCTGCAAGGCGGAAGAACTTGGAAAGGAGAAGAGGAAGGCTGAATTTGAAGCTAGAGATTATCGTAAAAGATCGACGGGTAAAGCTCCGTTCTCAGCTGTAAAGAAGTTCATGGAGGACATTAATAAGTCGAGGGCGACTGCGGGAATTTCCATCAGGGCAAGACCATCGATGGGCTCCCGAGCTACTTCGGTAGCTAGTGTGGGCAATAATCGTCACGAGAAACCTGAATGTCCCCAATGTGGAAGACGACACCTAGGTGAATGTTGGGGCAAGTTTACTAGCAGGGCCTGTTACGGATGCGGTTCGAAGGACCACCTCATTAGAGATTGCACGGAGCTGGATGAGAAGAATAAGATTCAAGGTGCAAGACCTAGTGGAGTGACATCTAGAGGTAGACCACCGAGAATTTTGGAGGCAGGGGTGGTAGTCAGAGGGGGGCTTCTGATACGGCCGATCGCGCCGAGAACCGTGCTCCTGCTAGAGCATATGCCATTCGCACACGAGAGGAGGCATCCTCCCCCGACGTCACCACTCGTACCTTCACTCTCTTTGATACTAATGTGATTGCATTGATTGACCCTGGTTCTACTCATTCATATGTATGCGAAACCTTAGCAACCAGTAAGACTCACCTGTTGAGTCTACTGAGCTCGTAATTCGAGTATCAAACCCTTTGGGCCAATGCGTACTTGTTGATAAAGTGTGTAAGAGATGCCCTCTAATAATCCGAGAATCCTGTTTTCCGGCCGATTTGATGCTTTTGCCGTTCGACGAGTTTGATGTTATTCTTGGTTTGGATTGGTTAACCGCGCATGATGCGGTTGTGAATTGCAAAAGCAAGACTATCGATTTGAGGTGCGCAAATAACTAAATAATCCGAGTTGAGTCTGCGGACTTAAGGGGGTTGCCAGCTGTAATATCAGTAATGTTGGCCCAGAAATATGTAAGGAAAGGGTGCGAAGCATACCTCGCGTACTTGATGACAAGGAGTTAGAAAAGAAACCCGAATCGGTGCCGGTGGTCTGTGAATACCCGGATGTTTTTCCTGAAGAGTTACCGGGTTTGCCACCTGTTCGGGAGGTAGAGTTTGGTATTGAGCTTGTACCTGGAACTACGCCTATTTCGATCGCTCCGTATCGTATGGCACTAACCGAGTTAAAAGAGTTGAAAGCTCAGTTGCAAGAATTGACGGATAGAGGTTTCGCTCGACCGAGTTTCTCACCTTGGGGTGCACCAGTATTGTTCGTGAAAAAGAAGGACGGAACCATGAGGTTGTGCATTGACTATCGTCAACTGAATAAAGTGACGATAAAGAATAAGTATCCGTTACCGCGTATTGATGATTTGTTCGACCAACTGAAGGGAGCCTCAATGTTCTCAAAAATAGATCTGAGATCGGCCTATTATCAGTTGCGAATTCGAGAATCGGACATACCCAAAACTGCCTTCAGGACGAGATATGGTCACTACGAGTTCTTAGTGATGCCGTTTGGGCTCACTAATGCCCCTGCGGTGTTTATGGATTTGATGAATCGGATCTTCAGGCCGTATTTGGATCGGTTCGTAGTGGTGTTCATTGATGACATTTTGGTCTATTCAAGAGATGAGACCGAACATGCTGAGCAGCTGAGGCAAGTGTTGCAAATTTTGCGGGATAAGCAGTTATATGCTAAGTTCAGTAAGTGTGAGTTCTGGTTAAGAGAGGTTAGCTTCTTGGGTCATGTGGTGTCCGCATCGGGTATTCGAGTTGACCCGAGCAAAATTTCAGCCATACTTAACTGGAAGCCTCCGAGAAATGTTACCGAAGTCCGGAGCTTTCTAGGGCTCGCCGGTTATTACCGACGATTTGTCAAAGGTTTCTCGATGATAGCCACACCAATGACGAAGTTACTTCAAAGGATGTTAAGTTCGAATGGACGGAGAAATGTCAGAAAAGCTTCGATCAACTGAAAACTCATTTGACTGAAGCTCCAATTTTGGTGCAACCCGAATCGGGTAAAGAGTTTGTCATTTATAGTGACGCATCCCTACTTGGGTTGGGTTGCGTATTGATGCAAGAAGGTCGAGTTGTGGCCTATGCGTCGAGACAATTGAAGCCACACGAGAGAAATTATCTGACCCATGATCTCGAACTAGCCGCCATTGTGTTTGCATTGAAAATATGGCGACATTATTTGTTTGGTGAGAAGTGCCATGTGTTTTCGGATCACAAAAGTCTCAATATTTGATGACTCAATGAGACTTGAATCTGCGACAAAGACGTTGGCTTGAGTTGTTGAAAGATTACGAGCTTGTCATTGATTACCACCCGGGAAAGGCTAATGTGGTTGCGGACGCCTTAAGCCGGAAATCACTGTTTGCTTTGCGAGCGATGAATGTACACTTGTCTGTTCTACCTGACAATGTGTTAGTAGCTGAATTAAAAGCCAAACCATTATTGACTCATCAAATTCGTGAAGCTCAGAAAGTCGATGATGAATTGGTTGCAAAACGAGCTGAGTGTGTTCCGAACAAGGAATCGGAGTTTCAGATTGATGATGATGGTTGTTTGAGGTTTAGAAGTCGTTTGTGTGTTCCAAGGAATTCGGAACTCATTCCGATGATTCTGAACGAAGCCTATTGTAGCCGAATGTCAATTCACCCGGGGAGCACGAAAATGTACAACGACTTGAAACGTCGGTTTTGGTGGCATGGTATGAAACGAGACATCTCCGACTTTGTTTCGAGATGTTTAATATGTCAACAAGTGAAAGCGGAACATTAAGTGCCTTTAGGGTTACTTTAGCCGATCATGATACCCGAGTGGAAATGGGATCGAGTCACAATGGACTTTGTGTCCGGACTGCCCTTGTCAGCAAGTAAGAAGGATGCGATATGGGTTATTGTTGATAGACTGACTAAGTCGGCTCATTTCATCCCCGTACGTACGGATTTTTCATTGGATAAACTAGCCGAATTGTATGTTTCACAGATTGTGAGATTACATGGAGTACCTATTTCTATACTGTCGGATAGAGATCCGAGATTCACCTCGCGATTTTGGGAGAAATTGCAAGAAGCTTTGGGTACCAAGCTACATTTTAGCACCGCTTTTCACCCCCAAACCGATGGTCAATCCGAGCGGATAATTCAGATGCTTGAGGATATGTTGAGATGTTGCATCCTCGAGTTTAGTAGTTCATGGGAACGGTATTTACCTTTGATTGAATTCGCTTACAACAATAGTTTTCAATCAAGTATTAAGATGGCACCTTACGAGGCTTTGTACGGGCGTAAATGCCGCACACCATTGTTTTGGACTGAGCTTGGTGAAAGTAAAATTTTCGGAGTTGATTTGATTAAAGATGCCGAACAGAAAGTAAAGGTGTTATGGCTCGAACACGGGATCGAGGAAGCTACTTGGGAAACCGAGAGCTCGATGAAAGAACGATATCCAAACCTATTTACCGGTAAGATTTTCGGGGACGAAAATTTCTTAAGTGGGGGAGAGTTGTGACAGCCCAAAATTTACCCTAGTCGGGAAGTGGTTTCGGGACCGCTAAACCGAGTCACCGAAAGGTTTGAATGTGATGTTTATTATCTAGAATATGTAATCATGAATGTGTGAAAATTTCAAGCTTCGATTTAGTCGATTGCATGTGAATTTAGTCAATAGGACTTATATGAGAAAATTTTAAAATGTGATAGGTCAATGCATGAGGACCTATTAGTGCATGTGGAAGAAAAAGGGGACTTGCATGTCAAATTCCCCCTCCCTAATATGTAGTGGCCGGCCATGCTATGGGTGGAAACATGTCACCAACATGTTGTGTTAGTGATGTATGGTAAGGAAAATAAAATATTAAGCATGATAATTAAAATAAATTAAAGAAAGGAATTAAACAATGAAAAGGAAGGGTGATGAAAAAAAAATGGTCTCATCCATACCCCCCCCTTGTTGCCGTGAGTTGACGAAAGAAAACAAAAAATAAAATGTGTGTTCATTCTTGAACACCTTTGGCCGAATAGAGGAAAGAAAGGAAGGGGAAGAGCTTGAGAAAATCGGCTATGGTGGTTTGCTAGACTAAGGTATGTTTGATGTTGTTCTTGAGATGCATGCATGTTTTAGTAGTTGACTTGAGTTCTAAAAACCCATGGTTCAATTTTGTGGATTGATGATGATTTTGTGTTTTGCCATTGATGAGTGCTTGAGCTTTTTGATAGTTGTTGATGAAAAGTGAAAGATATGTTAAAGATTAATATGTTTTGTGTTGAAGTTTTTGGTGATTTTGAGTAGTTGGGGCTAAATTACAAAAACAAATTTTTGAAGGACTCAAAGGTGAAATAAATGAGATGTATGGACTTATATGGGCACTAGGAAGATTCGGCCCTTAAGGAGTGTGACCAAACTTTGTGTATTTTGTGTTTTGTGGAATAAAGACTAAATTGTGAAAGTGCGAAATATTAGGGGTAAAAATGTAATTTACCCATTTATGCGTTATTAGACCAAATTGAATGAAAATATGTTAAATTAAGGCTTGGCAAGCTAGCTATTAAGGTGCAATGCTAATGTTAGTATTTGATTCGGTAATAATCTGTTTGGGGACAACAGCAGTAAGGTGATTTTGGAAAATCGCCATAATTTGTAGGAGTTGAATTAGAAGCTGAGTGAATTATGCCATTAAAGCTTGAAGAGTCTATTTTCTTACAAAAGAAACTATGAAAACAAAAGAGTTACCGATCTTGAGATATTTGAAGTATTGTGGGGCTGAGTCAAAATGACTACTAGATTCCCTGTTCTGTTTTTAGAAAATCATTATAAATTGTACAAAAATGATTATAAGATAAAATTTATATGCTTAGACTCCTTAATGAGTCTAGTTTCAAATGAGATCAAATACAACACATTTTGAATTCTGTAAAATGAGAAATTTGATTCGTAGTGAAGAGTGGTCAGAATAGTCAAACAGTGAAACAGGGGAAACTTTAAGAAAAATCTGGTATTGATTGGCCAAGCCAAAAATTCTGGACATTTTATGGATGGAAGATATACGAGTCTATATTCAGGGAAAATTAACGGCTAGTTATTTGGAGTTTTGTAGCTCCAGTTATAAACAATTTAGCGACTACTGCTCAGGAAAACAGCTCGTAGTGAATATGTGATTTTGTTGTAAACATTAATGAAAATTTGCCAATGAGTTATTTATTGACTATTATAAAGCTTACTATAAGCTATGTGTGTGAAAGTCAAATCAATATATATATTATTCTGAAAGTAATACTTGAATAGTCGATTAATGACTATTTTAAATTATTGATTTGGCTCAAGGAGTTAAAGGAGGTGAATCGAGCAAAGGCAAAGAAAAGGTTATCGAGTAGTCGAGTTGGAACCGTCTTACCCAACACGAGGTAAGTCATTAAGCATGTAGTTGGTATTATTTCAAATGGTCATAATGTTTATGTATTGATGCTGAATGGAATGAATAAATATACATATATATATATATATGTGCATGTACGTATGTGATGATGAAATTGTTGAATGAAAGAAAAGAGGTAAGATGTACTGAGTTGTTGATCTCGGCACTAAACGTGGGGGATAACCATTTATGACCATGAGATTGGCGCTAAGTGCGCGGGATTAAATTGTACAGCACTAAGTGTGCGATTTGACTATGTTGCACTAAGTGTGCGAAATGAATATGATGCACTAAGTGTGCGAGTTGACCATGCGGCACTAAGTGTGCGAGTTTGACTATGTAGCACTAAGTGTGCGATTTGATTATGTAGCACTAAGTGTGCGAGTTGATTATATAGCACTGAGTGTGCGGACTCGATATACATTCGTGAATCATTATGGACACTATGTGTGCGACACTATTGAGTCGATCGCGGACAGCGGATCGGGTAAGTGTCTTGAGTACATGGCTGATAGGTGCTATGCTTATACTTGGTGTTGAGCTCGGTAAGTTTGAACCTATGTGACAAATATACTTGAAGTCACGTACATAAAATTTATCGTAGGATGGGTGAAAGGCCGTTTAGTCGTTTGATTGTAACGAAAATAAATTGATTTATGAAAATGCTTCAATGTCCTATTGATGAGTATATGGAATGTGAATGCATGAATTGATATGAAATTGAATTGATAGGTTGGAGGAACTATGGTATGGTTCGGAATGGATGGAGTAATTAGCCTCGTTCCATTTTGTTTTCTCTTGCGATAATGTTATTGATGGATGGTAGTGCATAGCTTATGACTTACTGAGTTATAAACTCACTCGGTGTTTCCTTGTCACCCATTATAGGTTGCTTGGACTCATCTATTTTTGCGTGGTCGGGCCGTCATCGAAGTCATCACACCGGATAGCAAGTTTTGGTATTTTCTTCTTACTTGGCTTAGAAGAACATTTTGGCATGTATAAGCTATTACGTTGTGTTTGAATTTTGGCATGTAAACTTTTAGCCATGCGAAAATGGCACGAATGTTCGATTGAGTTGGATCAAGGGTAGGCATGAAATGGACCTAGTTACTTCGTAACAGATGCTGGCAGCAGCAGTGTCATGAGATTGAAAAATCACTAAAAATAGTAGGAGTGGAATTAATTGATGAATAAATTATGTAATCGAAGCTCGATGAGTCTGCTTTCATGAGGAAGTAACGAAAAGATCATATGGGCAGTATATTAAGAGATAATCAGATTTTTGTGGGACAGGGCCAGAACGGTTTCTGGATTCCCTGCTCCGACTTTGGAATTTCATTAAAAATTAACCAGAGATAATTAGGGGTCGTACCATATATGTACAGATTCCTCTCTGAGTCTAGTTTTCATAGAAATAAACGGCATCAGTATTGGAGCCCCGTGCAGGGAGATATCGAAGTCGTAATGGGCAAAGGTCAGTGTAGTCGATCCCTGCAACTTGGGAGACTTTGACTAATAAACTGTACTAATTGGCCCAACCAAAAATTATAGAAAAAAATAAATAGATGGGCACATGAGTCTAGTTTCTGGGAAAAATTGCGGAACTGATTTTCGAGTTACGAAACTCAAGATATGATTTTTTAAAACGACTAGTACACAGATTGGGCAGTGTCTGGAAAATAAATTTTATAAGGGGTTAAAGTCAGTTAACACCTCGTGTTCGACTCCGGTGTCGGTTTCGAGTTCGGGGTGTTACACATTCAGTTGCATATTGACTTAGCCTTACAAATTCTCTCTCGTGTTCCACTGAGTCTTGTTCCCTTGTTTGAGTTCCAGGAACTCCTTTCGCTTCGAGTCTAAAAATCTTTGGCTAATGTATTTCTTCTGAAACTCTGTTTGGAAGAAATCCCAAGTGATATTTTTCTTTGGCACTATCGAGGATACAGTCTTCCACCAAGATATGCAGTATCCTTCAGGAGAGATACAGCACACGTTAAACATTCCTCGGGCGTGCATGATAATTCATCTAACACCCGTGTGGTATTTTGAGCCAGAACTCGACTCTTTCAGCATCATCCTCAATTTTAGCTCTAAATTCCTCAACCCCATACTTTCCAAGCTTATAAACAGGGGCTTTACCAATTCTTATCGGTGCCATACCTCATGGCACATCCTCATCAGGTTGGTTAGGGGGGCGGGGGAGGCTTGGTATGTTGGGTCGATTCCTCAAATAATCCCCAAACTATTCATCCATCATAACAAAGAAGGCAGCTCGGGCCTCTTCCCAGCCTTCAGACATAAACCTTCTACTACTACTAGATACAGCTCATTGTACGAAAGCCGGAGCATGGCTCTCGGCTCCCTCGGACTCATCTTGTGCTTGATTGGAAGACATTTACTATATTCAAAACAATTTAAATAGTTAGGAGACGTCATACTACCAATATTAGAAAAATGGCATGTATAGCAAACCACAATACTCTCTACGGTAGTCCTAGAACCGACTAAACTGTAGCTCTACTACCACTAAATGTAACACCCCTCACCCGTATCCGACGCCAGGATAGGGCTCGAGGCGTTACTGGGATTTCACGTTCATAAACATATTAAATCAAGTCACTAAGTTCTGCTCTAATTTAAAACTTTTCAAATATGTATATTAAGGCCTTCGTGACTTAAAACATGCCTAGAGGCAATACGGGATAAAACCGAGAACATTTGATAAACTTTGGGACCTTGGAAATTTTCTTTTAACTTGAAGTGTCACATGCCCGTGTGACTTGGGACACGCCCGTGCAATCACCCTGTGTCCAAGACTTGAGCATTCTGTTAAATTCACACGGCCAAGACACACGCCCGTGTGTCTACCCCTTGTTCATTTAATAGACTTACCATTTTAGATGCAGGGGACACACGACCATGCTACATGCCCACGGGTGTGGCCCGTGTGTTACACACGGCCTAGGCACACGCCCGTGTATCCAACTTTGTAGACCCTATTAGGCTATTTTCCAAGCCTATGGTCACCCTCTTTTAACACTTATACTTAATGAATATTAAAAACAAAGTAAAACATAATTATGCTCTCATAAATGGTCTTTGCAAAAACTCATTGCATGGAAACCTCATATCATTGGTTTCGTACATGCTAGGTTATTTCCTATCTTGAATTTATGTGTTGTCATACCACTTTAATACATTCAATATTGGCTCGTTCTTATGACTCATTGCCAATTGGAATTCAACCATCGCACTTGATTATAAACTTGCATGGAAATTTTGTAGGTCATAGCCTACTTCAAAACAAGCTGATCTCTATGGCCATTAACAAAAAGATAGATTTATCTTTACAAGCCTTCATTTGGCAAATCAAATGACACATATATCAAAATACTCAAAAGACCTATACATGCCATTGAACAATTTATAAATGTCTTTATACCAAAGCTAGTCTATTTGATAGTATGCTGATTCTCCAACTATCTTCAAATCGTTACGAGTCCTCGAGCTCTGAGAGAGACAGGGAAAAGAGACGGGGTAAGCATTTACATGCTTAGTAATCTCGAATAACCAGAAAATAAACTTACCAAGTAATTAGCATACAATCAAATTGGGAAATAAATTCAATGAGCATAGGATGGCTTCCCTATCACTTACACTCAATCAATGAGTTAATCACATAACAATGCACTATGAAAGTTATCTTAGATGAGCTCATCATTCAACATCTCATTTGTATATATATGTCACATTAATCTTGTTGAGTTTCTAGGAAACCTCGATGGAATATCCATTTACTGTCAATTCGTACGATAATTGTTTCAGATATGCACTCCCGCGAACCTCACATCTTATGGCGGGACTACCAGTCCGGACTAAATCCCCCATTTCATTAACTCATAAGGTGATGTCGGGATTACAAGTCCATGCTAAATCCCTTATAATGATAAACACCTTGCTTGAGCTCAAATCTTAATTACTAGTCTAGGCTAAATTTAGACCTTAAATGGATTACCCGTCCGGGCAAAATCAATAATGAACATGTATTCTTCGGGAGGCTCAATCATCCAAAGGAACACCCATCCGGGATAGATCCTTTTCATAATTGAGATCAACGGATTACCCATCCGGGCTAAATCCTTTCTGCAACACATGCAGGATCTCATTACATACGTCAATCATGGTTTATCCATCGAATTCCCTTTTAACCTCAATCGAGACATTTTTTTCAACAAATCATTATCAAGCATGCATTTCATGAAATTTCATCTTATTAATAAATGCATTCATCATGCATTCATAAATGCATATAATTAGACACATTACAAGTTTACTTTAAGTTATCCGAATTTACCTGGTATTCGTTTCGGAGTCGGGTTTTGATTATTCTGAAACCTTTCGTTTTCCTCGGTCGACCTCCGGAATTTGTTCCTTGGGGTCTATAACAATAAAAATAGATCATTAACACTCCACATTATTCATTTCAAGTCTAAATTCCAACCCTGGTCCAAATGACCGTTTTGCCCCTAACCTTACACATTTTTATGATTTAGTCCCTAGGCTCGTGTAACGAAACACATACAAATTCTATCTTACCCAAGCCTAGTCGAACAGTTTTCTCTCTTATGGTGGCCCAATTTTTCCATTATTTTCATATTTCTACCACACATTTAACAAATTTTGCAAAAAGGTCCCTTTAGGGGTTTTTCATGAAAATTACCTAGGAAAAGATGTTTAACACACATTTGACTTTCATATTCCTCCATAATCCATCAAAATACAAATTACTCATGTATGGGTAAATTTTTATGCATGAACCCTACCATGAAATATGGTTAGAAATAGAGAGAGCAAGCTACCGGGATTTCAAAAATACGAAGAGTATTAAAAACGAGGCATGGGAGAACTTACTATTAAGCTTGGAAAGCTTGAAAACCCTAGCTATGGTGGCTTAGGAATTTCGGCTGGACAAGGGAGAAGAATGGCTGATTTGTTTCCTTCTTTTTCCTATTTTATTTCATTAGTATGCCAAATGACCAAAATGCCCTTAAGCCCTTTCTTTGAAATTTCATCCATGCAAGCCCATTTTTGTCCAAAAACATAGAAATTGGGAAAATTGCTCCCCAAGACCTTTTATTTTATAATTTAAATAAATTTCATGCAAATTGCTTCTAGAATCCAAGTTTTGCAATTTATTCAATTTAATCCCTAATTTTCCAATTGGGCACTTACTCAAAGAAGTCCTTCATAAAACTTTAACACATGCATATTATCATATTCTAAGCCTCTTAATAATCATAAAATAAATATTTTGATGTCAAATTTTTGGTCCTGAAACCACTATTCTGACTAGGCCGTATTTTGGGATGTTACATATGTGATGGTGAATTAAATGGTTGAACAGATGGATACTAATCGAGTTTATACTTATATTAACTATAGATAAGTTGATATAATCTTATGCATATTTTGAATGGAGTAATTGTATCGAACTGTGTTGTGATCGGTAATACCTTATGGCCCCAATCCGACGACGGGTATGGGTTAGGGGCGTTATATTTTATTCGTATCAGAGCTACGGTTTAGTAGATTCTAGGACTAACGTAGCGCGTGTGAGTCTAACTATACGTGCCATATTATATATGGTGATAGTGTGATGAATTCTAGCATTTGAAAATGTGTTTTCATACATTAAATAGATCCCGACAGAGCTGTAGCTGATGATGTCGAGAGTGTAGTGCCTGCTCCTGCACAAGGGACAGCGCCGGTTGATTCTCAACCGATTTTGAGTAACGAGGAAGGAGAGGCTAGACAAGCCTTTTACCAAATGATGAATGACTGGTTTACTCAGTATATCTGGACTAACCCGGCTGTACAACAACCTCTAACCCCAACTAATCCATCTTTGATGCCTGCTATATCTCAAGTAAGTGACCCATTGAGATTACATAAGCCACCTGTTGATAAAATTAGAAAACACAGGGTTAAAGAGTTTAAAGCTACTGATGATGATGATGCTGAGCGGTCTGAGTTCTAGCTTGATAATAATATCCATGTGTTTGATGGGCTATCCTGTACCCCAGATGAATGTTTGAAATGTGCCATATCTTTGCTTCGACACACAACATATCACTGGTGGAATACCCTAGTATCAGTGGTTCCAAAAAAGCGGGTGACCTGGGAACTCTTTCAGACTGAGTTTCGTAAGAAATATATCAGCCAGAGATTTATTGACCAGAAGCGTAAAGAATTTTTAGAGTTAGAACAGGGTCGCATGACAGTGACAGAGTATGAGCAGAAATTTGTGAGACTCAATTGGTATGCCCGAGAGTGTGTTTCGATCGAAGCTATAATGTGTAAAATATTTGAAGATGGGTTGAATGAAGACATTAAACTGTTAGTTGGCATACTTGAGATAAAAGAGTTCGTAGTACTGGTAGAGCGAGCCTGCAAAGCTGAAGAGCTCGGGAAAGAGAAAAGAAATGCTGACTTTTAAGCTAGAGATATACGTAAGAGACCATCCGGTAAGTTAATCCAGTCGGCATCGAAGAGGTTCTGAGATGATTTCATTCGTTCTAAAGCTACTTTAGGTTATTCTAGACGGGATCAGAATAGACCACCTGTGAGCTCGAAAGCTACCTCAGTATCCAGTGTGGGTAATGTTAGATCAAATCAACCCGAGTGTAAACATTATGGTAAATGACATCCCTGTAGTTGCAGATTGCATTATCGGGCTTGTTTCAAATGTGGATCGATGGATCATTATATTCGTGAATGCCCAAAGTTAGCTGAAGAAAATCTAGTACAGAATACAAAATTAGGTAATACTGCAGCTCGAGGTAGACCACCCAGAAATGCGAGTAATGTGAGTAGCAATCAGAGAGGGACTAAACATACAACAGTTAAATCTGAGGCTTATGCACCTGCCAAAGCCTATGCTATTGATGCACGTGAGGAGGCTTCATCCCCAGATGTCATTACTGGTATATTTACTCTCTATGATACTAATGTAATTGCATTGATTGCTTCAAGATTGACTCATTCTTATGTGTGTGATACTTTAGTATTCAATAAGACTCTGTCTGTTAAATCTACTGAGTTTGTGATTAGAGTGTCAAACCCCTTAGGCCGGTGTGTTATGGTTGACAAAGTGTGTAAGAATTGTCCCTTGATGGTTCAAGATTCACGCTTTCCAGTTGATTCAATGTTGTTCCCATTTGATGAGTTTGAAATAATTCTGGGTATGGAGTGGTTGACCTTGCATGATGCTATTGTAAACTGCAAGAGAAAAACTATTGATTTATAGTGCCAGAATGATGAGATTATTCAAATTGAATCTAATGATCTGAATGGTTTTCCAGTAGTGATATCTTCGATGTTAGCTCAGAAATATGTGAGGAAGGGTTGTAAAGCTTATTTTTCCTATGTGCTTGATAGTAAAGTGGCCAAAAGAAACATTGAATTAGTACCTTTTGTGTGCGAGTATCCGGATGTGTTTCTTGAAGAATTGCCGGGTTTGCCACCTATTCGGAAGGTAGAGTTTGGTATTGAGTTAATTCCTGAATGACTCTGATATCCATTACTCCATACAGAATGGCACCTACTGAATTAAAAGAATTGAAAGCTCAGTTGCAAGAGTTGACAGATAGAGGTTTCGCGCGACCGAGTTTCTCTTCTTGGGATGCACCAATGTTATTTGTGAAAAAGAAAGATGAAACTATGAGAATGTGCATCGATTATAGATAGCTAAATAAGGTGACTATAAAGACTAAGTATCTGTTGCCACGGATTGATGATTTGTTTGACCAACTGAAAGGAGCCACAGTGTTTTCGAAGATAGATTTGAGATCAAGCTATTATCAGTTGCGGGTTAAAGACTCTGATGTGCCAAAGACTGCTTTCTGAATGAGATATGGACACTATGAGTTTTTACTTAAGCTTGATATAATGTATTACTTAAGCCAAAAACACTTCATTTTCAATGTAGAGGAAACTAGGGAACAATATCAAATTTTACTTAAGCCTGATATAATGCATTACCCGGTTATTATGCTCGAGTAATTCATGCATGCAAAAATTCTCAAAAGAAAACTTACCAAGCCATAAATCAAAGATAATTAAAAACTACAAGCCAAAACCAATAAAGAATTAATAATACTTATTAAGAATAGTTTGAGGTCCAAGGTGATTCTCCGAATGCCGAGCTCAGTCCTAATTTTGAGGTTTACCTGATAAGTTAAATACTATTGGGGGTGAGCTTATGAAAAGCTCAGTTTGAGTCAAATAATTTTTTAAACGGGCAAAAACATCAAATACAGTGAAACATATTAGCATTAACAAAAGAAAATAGAACCATCATAGGAATTTCATGTCGTTACATAGCCATTATCAAATTTATGTCAAATGGTGTATGAGTATAGGTCATCATTCATTCGATTAACAATCATTAATTTCGATACCATTCAATACAGCAAACTATAATGCGTAGCATAAATCAATAACACTTGACTATGTCGTGCACATGATGCAATGCAAAAAGGTTCCTACCCATACCATTTGCTACACACCACGAGTTCCCCAGAACCCGTCTGCCAAACTCCAAAACATTATGAGCATAGCTCGATGTGGTAAAACCACCAAATAATCAATAATGCAGAAAATCTGTCGAATATCAAATAGTGTGATACAATCGCCAATAACATATAATATGCGATATAATCACAAATCCCCTCGGTACTCCAGGTGCAGTACACTGAATACGAATAATGTAGACTTAATATGCCGCCGATACTCCACGGAACTCCTCCGTCTACCAAAAAATCCCAACCCAATGTATATGCAATATGTCACACAATCTCATACATAATCATATCTCAATACCTTTCACATTCATTTGACATGCTCAGCATGTCCTCAATAATCGCATACTTTTAATAAGTGGAAATAGTGTTCTGATCTTTCAAATTACCATTGTGTTGGTATCAATCGATATCGTTCAATTTCACATACTTTACGAATTTTTTGTGTTCATAAATAACAACCTTTTCAGTACACAATGTAACAAATATCTCATGCATTTAAATCATACATAAGCTTAATATCTCAACACATTATATCATTCGGTCAAGCATTCTCATATCTCATAACTCAAATATGCAATTAAAAACTCAATCAAACATTCATACTATCGAACTAGCAATTTTGCCAACATGTCAATATTTTAACGCTCGAAACATACCTTGTAATGACCCAAAATTCACAAGCACCGAAAAAGTACATTATCGGGCCTCCGTCTTAGTAAATTGAGTTCGAAAATAATTATTAGAAATATTTATTAGACTAGTTGTGTGTTTAATTAGGTATTAATTGGGTGAATTTAGTTTAATTAAGAGAAATTAAGAAAAAAAGGACTGAATTGATCTAGGGGTAAAAGTTGAATTATAGATTAATAAAAAAAAGGATTAAAATGGCAATTAAGCCATTAATAAGAAATGGGACGGTAAAGTGATAAAAATCTTAGATTTTTATGCTTTATATATATTATTTTATTATATATTATATATTATATTATATTATATTGTATTGTGTTATATTATATAAGTAAAAAAAAAGATGACAAATGTATGGTAAATATTGAAGACATGTGTAATAGTAATAATTACATGGGTACACTTGTAATAAAAATAAATATGTGCTTAATTAATAAGTAAAAGATTTTTTTAATATATTATTAGTTAAAATAAAAGATATAAAGTAAAAGAAAGAAAGAAACAAAGAAGAAAAGAAACAGAATACCTAGAAAAGAAGCAGGGAAAGAGACGAAAACAGGGGAAGAAAAGGGGAAAGAAAAATAAAAGGGAAAACTAAGGATTTAAAGCTTCAAGTTAATTGGTAAGCTAAATTTAGCCCTTTCCTCTTCATTTTGATATTTTAAAAGCTTTAAAACAAAATTTTGTTGAAGTTAAGTGGAGGTTATGGAAGTTCATAGGTTTTTGAACATGATTCATTTTGAACAAGTTGTTAAATTAGGGGTTTAGTTGATAGAATTTTTAGTTAGAATAGATAAAAAGAATGATTTGTGAACTAAGTTGTAAGTTTTACATAATTGGGATTAAGTTATAAAAAGCCTTAAATTAGGGTTTATGTTGAATAAATGATGGAATTGAGGGTTTATTTGATAGAGTTTCTAGTTAGAGTTGATAAAAGGATTAAATTGTGAACTAAACTATAAGTTTTGAATTTTAGGGATTAAATTGAGGAAAAATTTGAAATTAGTGAAAAATGCTGAAAAATTAGTAGATAAATTTGGATTTAGAAGGAATTTGAATAGAAATAGAGTGTGAATTAAGTTAGAAAAATAAGTAAGCTTAGTTAGAATTAAATTGGGAATAAGTAGGAATTGAATAAAAATTTTATTATTATTATTATTGTTAATATAATTATTATTATTTTAATGATTATAATTAAAAGTGAAAATAATTATTATTTTCGTAGCTAGGAAAACGAGGCATCGGCATCTAAAGGAAAAGAAAAGATCGTTGAGGAGTAAACGCGTATTCCGGGTTTGTATTACTATAACTTAATTTATTTAATAAATGCTATATTGAAATTGTATTCATGAGACATTTAAAGGAAGGTAAGTATTAACATTTGAAATTAAGTAAGAATATGTGTATATTGAATTATATGTGAATTGAAATAATAGATGTTTTGTATTGATTGAATACTTGAAATTGTTGTGGAAATGAATTCGAAATAGGAAAAGTAAAATAATACCCTATTAACTTATCGGACTAGATTGGATACAAATGGCATGCCATAGGATTTGTGATGTGATGAGGAGATTTGTAGTTCGGCCGAGAAGATGACTATGTTATTAAATGCTTCGGTTTATCCGAAGAGGCATTAAATGCCTTATTGGTGTGTTTGGGAGGTTATGATATACTGGTGTGTTATGGAGGATTTAAATTATTTCGGGTGTGTTTAGGTTGGATATTTTGGTGTGTTTGGGTGGAATCCGCGTATCTATCAGAGTCCGAGCCTTGTTAATAGGGTAAATAATTGAAATGGAAATTTGAAAATGAGATTAGTTGATTTGACACTATTGAAAAATATGAGAAAGAATGTATGATATAAATTATGAATTGATTTAGTATGTAAATATTTAAATATATAAATTTCAGATTTATGGAATGATATATGAATATTTATATTTAGTTTAAAGCGATGTTTTTTAAAGACTATGGTCAATATTTGAAATTTTATTATTATTAAATAGTTTAATTTATAGTAATACCACTGAGTATAAAATACTCAGCGTACGGTTGTTTCCGTGCGCAGGTTGAAAAGGGGTTAGTGTCTTGGTTCAGCATCCAGGACAATCCCGACTCCGACATAAAGATTTTGGTGATGTTTTCTTCCTTTAAGAGAAAATGGCATGTACATAGGATTTATAATAGTTATTTTGGCATGTTATATAGTTTTGTTGTAAAGTAAGATATTATGTGTTTTGATGATTATATTAGAAAAATGGTATAAGTTTTTTTTAGCATTGGTATCAAGTTGAAATGGCTTAGTTAGTTTTATGTGTTAATTAGAAATGATAATAGGATTTTATTTACTTAAGTTGTTATGTCTATATGTCAAGTAGGATTAAGTATATAAATGCCTTGGTTGAAATACTGAAATTGGGTTGGTTATGTTTGAAATTTTGCAGGGGGTTTAATGTAAAAATAAGTCGAAATGCTGCCGAAATTTTTTTTAAAAAAAAATGAATGAAATCAATTAGTACAAATTTATAACAATTTATGAAGTATTTTAATATGTTGGTTATTTATTTAGAATTATTTGTAAATTGTTTGATATGTCTGGTAATGCCTCGTAACCCTGTTCCGGCGACGGTTTGGGGTTAGGGGGTGTTACATACCTGGTTCGGCCACTCACAAAATCAATAATTTGGCTATTAGGCCAACCCAATAATCAAACTAATTTATCATATATAACATGATATTTAACATTTTCAAAATATTTTATGAGTTTAGGGCCCACACCTTATTTTTTACTTCCCCGCAGCGCACTAGCGAATCTTCCAATTTTCTTTAATAATTCATTAAACGAACCTAAACCAAAATTCAATATGAATTCAATCAATTTAACATTAAACCTTTCCTTAACACCCACTTATGAGTTCAAACTAATCGTTGAAATTATAACTATTTTTTAAATCCAAACTAGTTAGATTCCTTACACTCAAATTAATTCTAGAAAAATAAAGGCAAGAGCCAAGAAACAAAACAACCACTTTTCTTGCCCATAGGTGCACGGACAACCACTCCCGGTGGCCAAAATTGGGGCTAAATTTTAAAACAGTTTGAGATCTCATTAAAATCTAGAAAAATACCTTTTAAATCATTTAAAATCCCCAAAATCCCAGATTTATAAATTTAGGTTTTTAACGGACAATATTAATTAAGAATTGAAGAGAGAAGAGACCTTATGCAAGCTAGTCGAAAGAAACGACAATGTCACTTTCTTGGCAATGTTCGGGGTCCATATTGGAGTTCAAGATTTTATATTTTGGGATCATTTCAATGAGGAGAAATTACAGCAATATGGTGGAGAATATGCTAACAAATCTTTTGGCAAAAAGAAAAAGAAGAAAGAGATGATAAAACTAGCTGTAGGCGACGACAACAATGAGAAAAAGAAAGAAAATTGAAGAGAAAAGAGGAGACGAAGTGGGTGAATGAATTGGGTAGGTAAAATTTGAATTAAAGGCTGAAAAATAAAATAAAAATTTATATTTATACTTAGGGTTCAAGGGTATGGATGACACAGACATTAAAAAACAATTGATTTTGCAAAATTTAATTATTTCGGAAGGGAAGGGATTCAAACTTGGGACCTCGTTTAATTTTCGTTTTTTCTCATATTTCTTTTAACCATTAGGATTTTTCCTCATTCTTGAAATAATTTTGCAATAGTTATTTTAAAAACAAGGCATGTCACATACTAGGTTTTAAGGCAAAATTTGCAAAATAATAAAACTGGTAAGAGAGAAGGGATTTGAACTTGGGTCTCATGGAACATTTCACTAACACTTAACCAACAAACCAATACCCCATTTATTTCCTAAAAATGCATAGATAAATTTCAAAAATTAAGGCATAACCACTCTTTTTCGATTCACAAACTCGATTCTACTAACCTCTGATTTTTGGGATGTCACAAAAAGCTTGACCAAACTTCAAACCTATAAAACAAAGGCTTCCTTCTTTCAATATTTTAGTGGTGAGTTTCATTAAGGAAGATGGACACTTATTTTCTTTTATTTGTTTTACATTTAATTTATTAATTATTATTTTAACCTTTATTTTAATCTTTAAAACAACTTAATTCCATACCCATAAATGTCCACTATCATTATAAAAGGTCTAATTACTATAAAAGTCCTCTCACATTTAAGTTTCATAGCTAATTGATACCTTTAACTTATAAAACTCTACTTTTGCACCTTTTAAGATTTAGTCCTTTTCACTTAACTAAGCATGCAAACGTCAAAATTTCTGAACGAAATTTTTATACAACCCTACTATTATACCGTAGACACTAAAATAATAATAAAATTAAATTTTAATCTTCAAATTTGTGGTCCCAAAACCACTATTTCGATTTCACTGAAAACAGGCTATTTCAATTTTCCCCTAAGGAATTTTCTTCCCTAAAAATATTTTTGAAAAGCAGTTTGGGTATTGCACTTTCATAGTTCCTTCTGGTTCCCAGGTAGCTTCTTCTATACTGTGACGTTGCCAGAGAACTTTCACTAAAGCTATGCTTTTATTTCTTATTTCTTTAACCTCTCTAGCTAGAATTCTAATAGGTTCTTCACTAAACGTCATATCAGGTTGAATCTCAATGTCAACAGGTGAGATTACATGTGAGGGATCTAACTGATACCGTCATAACACCGACATGTGAAATACATTGTGGATCTTTTCTAACTCTGACGGTAAAGCTAATCTATAAGCTACTGGCTCGATTCTCTTAGTAATCTCATATGGCCCGATAAATCGCAGACTAAACTTTCCTTTATGACCAAAACAAAAAACTTTCTTCCAGGGAGATACTTTCAAAAACATCTTGCCGCTGACTTGAAATTCAATGTCTTTCCTTTTCAAATCTGCATAAGATTTCTATTGATCCAAAGCTTGTGGCAGCCCTAAATTGACCCTAGTCAGAAAGTGGTTTCGAGACCACGAAACCGAGTCTTATAAATAATTAAAGGTTATATTCTGTGTTTATGATGTGCGTAAATGCTTGTGTGATAGTTCCATACTTTAATTTGGTCAGTGTATGTGAAATTTATTAGTAGGGACTTATGTGAGACAATTTAGAAATATGCTAGGCAAGTGTTAAAGTGGCCTATTAATATATGTGGGAAAGTGCTTGTCCTTGCATGTCAAATTAGCCAAATTAAAGCATAGTGGCCGGCCATGCTATGGGTGGAAACATGTCACAAACATGTTATGTTAGTGATATATGTTAGGAAAAATAAAATAAGGAGCATGGTAATAAAATAATGAAAGGGAATATGATGAAAACAAAGAAAAAAAAAGTGTGTGGTTGTTCCCCCATTTTTCCAAAACTAGAAAAAAAAAAGAAAGGCTTCATCCTTTGGTTCTTCTTGGCCGGTTTGAAAGGAGGAAGAAGAGAGGTTTCGGTCACCTTGAGCTTAAGGGGAGGTTAGTATGTTGTGTTAAATTCTTAAATTTTAAACTTGTTTCTAGTTAATTAGCTAATTTCTTACACAAAACATGGCAAAATTTCGAAATCTCGGTGATGGCTTGAGCATTCGGTTTTGGTTATTGAAAGGAATGAGTTGGAGGTTGGATCATGTTAAGATTCGGCCTTGTACATAAACATTAAGAGTTTGATGTTTTTGTGATTTTTGGAAGGTAAATAAGGTTATACACAAGATAAATACTAAGATTTTGGTTGACTTGTTTTTAGTGAGGTTCGGCCAAGGACCTTATGTGCAAGTTTATTCGGTTTAAGTAGAGAAAACGTGACGGGTAGATATGAAGTAATGTGTATATTGGTTTGGCTGCTAAGCAAGGAAATAATTGTTAGTAACATAGTATCCATGCACTTATGTATATATATGTATGTACAAATAACCTATTTAGCTATGGATATCTAAGGTGTTAAATAATGAAATTCTTGATGACTTGGGTTAAATAGCATTCGGCCAAGGACTATATGGGCTTGCTAATTCGGTTTAAGTGAAGAAACTATGATAGAGAAATATGACTAAATTGTGGACTTTGACAATTTAAATGATGCATTTGACTTGTGTACCGACCTAGGATGATAGGTGTTTCGATATGAAGTTAGATAGTGTTGATGAAATTCGGTAATGCATGATGTTTAAATAGTATTGAGCAAGGTCATTGTACTTAAATTGTACGACATACATGTATTGAATGGAATTGCCCAAGTGAAAAATAATTAAATGAATTTATTTGTTTAAATTGAGCTCAAGAGCAAAGGGGATCTAAATCCGATAAAGGGAAGGAAAAATTGGTCGAATAGCCATCGAAATCGTTCGACAACATCCGAGGTAAGTTTTCGAGTAACGAGACTTAGTTTACGATTTGATTAAGTCATGACGTATGAGCGTAACAAATATACGGTGATATGATGATTCTACTTGAATTTTATGTTGAGTTAATTTGTCTACACGTGTGACGGGTAGCCGTATGTGCATAGAGATCATGTCATAAAGCAAACTAAACCATGCTGTTTGTATGTGGCTAGTGAGCTGAAAATGGGATTGCTTAATACGTGACTTGTGTTTGAACTCTGATTATGAAAATGGAATATAAATGTATCATGATTCGTTGATATGTGCATGAATATTTGGATGATAACCGGGCTAAGTCCCGAAGGCATTTGCGCTAGTGACTATATCCGGGCTAAGTCCTGAAGGCATTTGTACGAGTTACTATATCCGGGCTAAGTCCCGAAGGCATTTGTGCGAGTTACTATATCCGGGCTAAGTCCCGAAGGCATTCGTGCAAGTTACTATATCCGGGCTATGTCCCGAAGGCATTCGAGCGAGTAGCTATATCCGGTTAAATCCAGAAGGTACTTGGCTTGGGAATGAGCGACCTTGCTGTAATAGTTTCAATTAATACGCTCGTAAAATCCCAGCGATGAGGTATGTTTCGTATGTGCTTTGAATTAGTTGATCCCTTACAAATAAGTATTCGCTCAGTCGATAAATGAGCTACCGGCCTTTGGCTATGTTGATCTTTTGTGTATGAATATAAGGGTTGGTAATGTGAAGTAAGTATGATATTGAGAATTTGTGCATGTCAAATTATCCATTTAGCCATATGAATGCTACATTTTAGTTGTGTCAAATTTTATGGCTCAAAGCTTACTAAGCATTAAATGCTTACTCCGCTTCTGTAAATCTCTGTTTTATAGATTTTGGTTCTTCAGCTATCTGACTCGGGATTTTTGAAGTCAAAGTCGCCCACACTATCAAAGCCCCTTTTGGTACACTTTTGGTCAAACTTTGAAATGGCATGTATAGGACACCCCTTTTTGTTATTAGTCAAGTACTTTGGTGTTGTATATATTTGGATAGCCATGCGAAAATGGCTTATATATATTTTGAGCATAATGTTATAATCATCTTGAATGTATATGTTCATTAAGAGGCATGGAAATGTTTGGCAACGATTAGCCATTAGAAAGGTTCATCATGATTATATTTTGGGCTATATATGCTAAAGGGCTAGTTGAATCATGGAAACTATGAAATAGGTAAAGTCTACCTTAAAGGTAGATGCTGACAGCAGCAGTGATGTAGATTTGAAAAATCACTAAAAATAGTAGGAATGGAATTAAATAGTGAATAAATTATGTAATCAAACCTTGATGAATCTAATTTCACATGGAAGAAACGAAACGATCATATGAGTTGTATGTTAAGAGATATTTAGGTTTTCGCGAAACAGGGCCATAACGGTTTCTAGATTCCCTGTTCCGACTTTGGAAATTCATTATAAATTAACCAGAGATAATTAGAAGTCATGCCATATGTTTATAGATTCCTTTTTGAGTCTAGTTTCTATAGAAACAAACGGCATCAGTATTGAAACCCTGTACAGGGAGATATCCAAGTCGTAATGCATGAAGGTCAGTGTAGTCGAACCCTGAAATAGGGGAGACTTTAACTAATAAAATGTACTAATTGGCTTGACAAAAAATTCTAGAAAAACAATTTTTAGATGGATATATGAGTCTAGTTTCAGGAAAAATTTACGGAACTGGTTTTCGAGTTTTGGAACTCGAGATATGATTTTTAAGGTGACAGTGACGCAGTTAGCCAGCTCGTCCGGAAATTTTTTTTAAATGGACTGTGAAAATAAATGAATTTAGTCCGTTCACACCTCGTGTCCGACTCCGGCAACAGCCTCGGGTACGGGGTGTTACAAAGCTTCTTTCAAACTGTCACGTATCACTTTAACCTTTTCTTTGATTTCTCATATCAAATCAACCCCGATAAGCTTTTTCTCACTAAGCTCAATCCAATACAATGGAGTTCAACACTTTCGACTGTACAAGGCCTCATTCAGTGTCATTTTAATGCTCGACTAATAATTTTTGTTGTATGCAACTTCAACTAATGGTAGAAATCTCTCCCAGTTACCTTCGAACTCCAAAACATAACATCAAACCATATCCTTGAGTATCTGAATCACTCACTTAGATTGATCGTTGGTTTGAGGATGAAATGCGGTACTACAATGTAGTCGAATACCTAAAGCTTCATGTAACTTGCTCCAAAATCAAGACGCAAACCATGGATCTCTATCGAAAATAATAGAAACTGGCAGATCGTGCAATCTAACAATCTCAATCACATATAACTCTACTAATCTTTTGAGTGAAAAGTTTGTGTGCATTGGAATGAAATGCACGAATTTCATCAAATGATTAACAATGATCCACATAACATCTTTCTTTCTCAAAGATAAAGGCAATCCCGACACAAAATACATCGTGACAATTTTCCATTTCCACTCTGGAATCATTACTGGTTGTAACAAACTAGAAGATATCTGATGCTCGGCTTTAACTTGCTGACAAACTAAACATCTCTATAACGCCCCCAATATTTTATTTCGATTTCTGTAACTATTTGACACAAAATGTGTACCTGCTTCAGTGGTTAACTGTTCTGGAAGTGTCTGAGAGATCTTGAGTTCAAGCCTTGTCTTTAGCAAATTATGTTATTTTTTGGTTTAAGTCCTATCTTTGTTCAGTGGGCTTATTGTAATGTATCTGTAAATTCATATTAGAATAAGCCTTTTGGTTCAAGTGGTAAGGAGTTAAAGAGTTGAAGGTCCTATGTTCGAGTCCCTACGTAAGCGTAGTTATTTATTTTTGATCGGTTATGGGACAGAGTTTTGGTGAAGTTAAGATTTTGATAGTGGGTGGTTATGATAATGTAGGTAGTGGGATTTAGGTAAAAATCTATTTTCTCAAAAATCTCTCTGCTTGGAAAACTCACGTTTCTTTCTTCTCCCTTCATTATTTTTCTCTCCTCGTTTCCCTCATATTATTTCTTTCTTTTCAATCGGCAACATTCTTTTTATTTTTCGAATTTCTACTTCTCTGTTCATGGTATTCGTACGTATTGCAGCAAATCAAGAAGGTCACGACTTTACACTCGCTGAATCGTAGTCAATCATTCGGAGCATTGAGGTTCTGGAAGGGTCGAGTGTATTTTTGAATCAAAACGATACCAAGTGTGTACCTGAAATATAGAAAAAATAGAATTTGGTGAAAGTCAAAAAACCCCTTTATCTATTCCACACGGTTGTATGGTAGGCCGTGTGCGATGGCATAGCCGTGTAGTCGACGAAGGCTAGGCTGTGCGTAGGACACGACCGTGTGATGTCCAGGATGTGGTCGTGTGGGCCACACGGGAAACAGCAAATTAGGCGTGTGGGCCACACAGGTGTATAGGCCCACACGAGTACGCCACACGGGCGTGTGATATTTGGGCCAGGCCATGTAATCCACATGAGCAAGGCCAATCTATGCATGTGGGCCACACGAGCATGTGGGCAGATTGTACTAAAATTTTTTGTAGGGTCACACTAGTCGTCCTAATCGACTGTGAGTATACTATGGGATCGGTAAAGGCTTACTAAACCCTAAAACTTTGTGTTCTATTAGATTGATGAGCTGTTGTAAGCATGCCTATGTTTTTATCTATTATCTATTTACGAAAGCATGATTTAATTGTTAATTCTGTAAGGATGCACTGTTACTGTGATTGGGGTGGGATGATATATATATTGGAGGAAGTGTTCTAAAAGGTAGATTATGGCTAATATCTCGCAGCACAACTGCATTATATCTGATATGTGCCGTATCGGTACAACGTGGTGTGTGGGGCTGGGTGGGTGTTTTAAACCCCATATGATGTGTAGGGATGGTCGGAGATGGTGTGTAAAGGATAGTGGTAGGATTCTATTATCTGATTTTTATATCTGTAACTGTACATGTATCTGAAATGGTCTCAAGCTCAAATTTGTATCTGTATTTGACATGGGCTCAAGCCCGATTGTGAATTTGTCTGATTTGTGATATTCTTTATATATACATGCTTAACTCTGCTGGGTTACACACTGAATTTACTTAAACTCACCCCTTCTCTATTTTTCAGTACAGGTGACCCTCAGTCTTAGGTGGATTGGTGTAGGGGAGGACTCGACGGTGACCACTCATCAAAATTATTTTCTTTGTTTTAGTTTTTATTTAAGTTTGGCGTTAAGATTTGACAATTTGTATTTTCTGGGACTCTCTGGACTGTTTTAAACTGTTTGGCTTGGCTTTGGGTTTTTGGTTTTATTTACTTATAACTATGACGACTTTCTAAACACAACGATTTTGTTTTCTTAAGCTTCCACTAGAAATACATTTTATCTCTAAATAAGTTAAAGAAAGAGAGGTTTGAAATTAATAGTAACGATAAAGGCTAATGAACTAAAAAAGTTTTAACTTAACAACAACAGTTTTTCAACCTATTTCATGTGACACTTTCAAATTCGGCCATAACGTCTAGGTCAGGTTTGGGGTGCTACATTTAGTGGTATCGGAGTCAGGTTACAAAAACTCAGCTATGTATTTTGGGTTTAAAAATATGTTTTAAAGAATTGGTTTTTGAATTGTTTAAAAATATTTTGATTAAGTATGTGGTACACCAAGTCTCCAGCGCTGATCCTATAAGTATTCTAAATATAGTTTATTCTAATATACTAAAAATAACATACTCTGAAAGCACTATAGTTAGTATTCACTAAAATTGTAGTGAAACAAATAGAGACTGCAACCTTCAGAAACATTACTAAACGTCTGATATTTACTACATAAAATATTTTCTAATAAAAAATTGAAACTGATGCATAAAATTTTTAATGTAGATAGAACTTCTAAATCATAATGAGCACACAAGGAATCCGTGGACATGGTATTCAACGCTGAGGAGGTAGAGGCCGTAAGGGGGCTCGAGCTGAGTGCTCATCTTTAGGCAGTATGCTGAATCTGGACACTAGTGAGACACCTGTCACCTGCTACTGAGACTGGGTCTCAGAGTCGCTCGGCTGGGGATGACATGCTATCCAAAGTCATGCTAAGGATATTGGAGAGGGTCGTTGGGCCCAATTTTAGATCTGGAGGCCGAGGTTCGGTAACTGAACGACTCCGGTTCAATGGAGCTGAGTTATTTAGGGGTGCCACAAGAGTCACCCCTAATGTGGCTGAGTTTTGGTTGGAGGCCACTGAGAGGATTATTAAGGACTTGGAATGCACTTCCGAGAAGAAATTGAGGGGTGTAGTCTCTTTGCTTCGCGACAAGGCATACCATTGATGGTTGACCGTTAAGGAAGGCACTCAGCCTAATCATTTGACTTGGGAATTCATTAAAACTACATTTCAGTGCAAAGATGTGAGGGCCAGTTATGTTGATGCTTGCAGGCGTGAGTTTTTGAATCTCACACAAGGTGACCGATCTGTAGCCCAATATAAGGACAAATTCCTAAGGCTGAGCCGCTATGCTCGAGGTATGGTGGCATCGAAGTATGAGAGGTGTATTCACTTTGAGGATGGACTGAGGGATAATTTGAGGGTTTTGTTTGCTCCACAAAGGGAGCGAGAGTTTTCTATACTGGTGGAGAAAGCTAAGATCACTAAGGATGTTAAGCGCGTGGAGCGCCAGAATAGGGATCGAGAGAGAGGCAAGAATAAGAGGTAGCGGGAGCACTCTTGTTTTGTTCTGAGGCCTAAGAAAAAGCCCAGATCTGATGGGCCAGTTAGAGTGGGGGCCCCTTTTCTTCCTATTGGGTTACAACTATGCAGTGACTGTGGGAGGCGCCATCCGGATGAGTGCTAGAGAAGGACTGGGGCATGTTTGAGGTGTGGGTCTCTTGAGCACCGTATTAAGGAGTGTCTGCAGTGTACAGATCAGATGCAAGCTCTAGCTCTGGGTACTGTACAGCTTCAAAGGGCAGTTCAGCAGCCGCTTAGGGGCCATGGTCAGGCCAGGGGTGGCAATGGTATGGGTCGATGGCAGAGCGCACCGAGCAGAGGTGTTGGAAATTAAGGCAAGGTAGCCTGCTTTAGTTTATGCTGCATGACACCGAGAGGACAGAGATGCTCCTGACGTCATCACCAGTACGTTCTTTATATTTAATGTACCTTACATTGCTCTGATAGATATAGGATCTACTCATTCTTATATAGCTAGTTCAGTTTCTGAAAACCCAGGGATTACGGTTGAGAGCACTACGAGTGAGGTCACTGTACTGAGTCTATTGGGGCAATCTGTTCGGGTTAGTAAACTCTATAGGGATGTACCTTTAGTGGTGTAAGGAACTATTTTTCTAGCAGATCTGACGTAGCTTCTGTTTGGGGAGTTTGATATAATTCTGGGAATAGATTGGTTGGTCAAGCATAGGGTTGTCTGGATTGTGCGACTAAGAGGGTCGTTTTGAGAAATAAGAAGGATGAAGAGGTAGTTGTGATCAAAGAGCATCGGGATTATCTGTCGCATGTGATCTCCGCACTAGTAGCTGAGAAACTGGTCCGAAAATAGTGTGCAGCATATTTGGCTTACATCAGTACTACTACTTTTGAAAACTCTTTGATTAGGGATATCAGAATTGTGAGGGATTTTCCAGATGTTTTTCCTAAGGAGTTTCCTAGATTCCCTCCGAACCAAAAAGTTGAGTTAGGGATCGAGCTTCTTCTGGGTACAGCTCCAGTGTCTATCGCTCCCTATCGAATGGCACTGAAAGAGCTTGCGAAACTTAAGGCTCAACTGTAGGAGTTGTTAGGCCGTGGCTTCATCCATCCGAGTGTGTCTTCGTGGGGAGCACCAGTGCTGTTTGCTAAGAAGAAGGATGAGACCATGAGGATTTGCATAGATTATTGAAAATTAAACAAGCTGACCATTAAGAATAAGTATCCACTTCTAAGGATCGACAACTTATTTGATTAGTTCCGAGGGGCTTCTATGTTCTCTAAGATTGATCTCTGTTTAGGGTATCATTAGTTGAGGGTTAGGGAGGTGGATGTGCATAAGACGGCATTTAGGACTTGTTATGGACATTACGAGATCCTAGTTATGCCTTTCGGGTTGCCGAATGCACCAGTCGCATTTATAGATCTGATGAATTGAGTATTTTAGCTGTATCTGGATTAGTTTTTCGTGGTCTTCATCGACAACATTCTGGTATACTCTAAGATTAAGGATAAGCATGATGAGCATCTTAGAGTATTGCTTCAGATTCTACGTGAGAAGCAACTCTACGCTAAATTCAAGAAGTGTGAGTTATGGCTATATGAAGTAACTTTTCTGGGGCACGTCGTTTCTACTAAGGTGATTCCTATTGATCCTCAAAAGATTAAGGCTATGCTAGATTAGAAATAGCCTAAGAATGTATTTGAGATCCATAGTTTTCTGGGTTTAGTGGGATACTATCAGCGTTTCGTTGAGGGGTTCTCTTTGATTGCCGCACTATTAACTAAACTCTTGCGTAAGGGTGTACCGATTCTCTGGACTGATGCATAGCAATCGAGCTTTGAGAAGCTCAAATATGTTCTGACTTAGGCTCCTATTTTGATACAGCCTGAATCTGACACGGAGTTTGTAGTGTATAGTGATGCATCGCATATTAGATTGGGTTGCGTTTTGATGTAGGATGGTAGGGTTGTGGCTTATGCGTCCCTTCAGTTTAAGTCACACGAAGGAAATTATCTGACGCATGACCTCGAGTTGGCTACTGTGGTCTTTGAACTAAAAATTTGGAGGCACTATTTGTATGGTGAGAGGTGTATCATCTACACCGATCAAAAAAGCCTCAAGTATCTCCTTACTTAGAAGGAGTTTAATCTTAGGCAATATCAATGGATTGAGCTGCTCAAGGATTATGGTTGCACCATCGAGTATCATCTTAGTAAGGCCAATGTGGTGGTCAACGCTCTAAGTTGAACAGTGATGTCTGATTTGGGGGCAATGTTTGCTTGCCTTAGTCTGGTTGATGTTAGGAGTCTGTTAGCCGAGCTATAGGTTAAGCTAACTTGGATTAAGCAAATTTGAGATAAACAGTTGTGGATCAGACTCTGGGTGTTTGGTTTCGTCAGGTTGAAAGTGGTACTACTGTAGACTTTGGGATGAACAGTGATGGTGTTTTGTGTTTTCGAGTAGGATATGTGTACTGAACGATTTGATCAGAGGCAATCTAATATGAGTGAAGCGCATAGTAGCTCTTATGCTATGCATCCCAGCAGTAATAAGATGTATCGCGACCTCCGTGAATTGTACTGGTGGCCAGGTTTGAAGCGTGAATTTATCGATTTCATTGCTCGTTGTTTGACTTGTCAATAGGTTAAGGCTGAGTATCAATTGCCTTTGGGTTTGTTGTAGCCAGTTAAGATTCTTTTGTAGAAATGGGAGCGAGTAAGTATTGACTTCGTTAGTGGGTTGCGTTTAACACCCACTAAGAAAAACTTTGTCTGGATCATCGTAGATTGATTAACCAACTCTGTACACTTCATTCCGGTTCAAACTTATTACTCTCTACAAAAATTAGAGAAGTTGTACATCTTCAAGATAGTAAGACTGCATGGGGTTCTTGTCTCGATCATTTCTGATAAAGATCTTCGCTTCACTTCTCGGTTATAGAAGAAATTGCACGAGGCTCTAGGTTCAAGGTTGGACTTCAGTCCTGCATTCCATCCTCAGACCAATGGTCAATCTGAAAGGGTGATTCAGATACTGGAGGATATGCTTCGAAGTTGCGTAATTGATTTTTGAGGTAGTTGGAAGGATTATCTATCGCTAGCTGAGTTCGCCTACAATAACAGTTTCCAAGCTAGTATTCAAATGGCACCTTACGAGGCTCTGTATGGTCATAAGTGTCGTACTCCTTTGTGTTGGACTAAGTTAGGCGAATACCGAGTTTTGGGTCCTGAATTGGTTTTCGAGACTAAGGATAAGGTTAGACTAATTCGGGGTCATCTGAAAGCGGCTTCTGACAGACAGAAATCATATACAAATTTGAAGAAACGTAAGATTGAGTATTCTGTGGGGGACTTCGTATTTCTTGAGGTTTCTCCATGGAAGAAGATTTTGAGGTTCGATCATAAGGGCAAGCTAAGCCCTAGATTTATTGGGCCGTACCGGATTCTAAAGTGAGTGGGACCAGTTGTTTATCAGTTAGAGCTACCTCTTGAGTTGGACTGAATTCATAATGTATTTCATGTCTCGATGTTGAGATGGTATCGTTCTGATCCATCTCACATAGCCTCTGTTGAGGATATCGAAGTTAGGTCAGACTTGACCTTTGAGGAGCAACTGGTTTATATTCTAGATAGTGATATTAAGGTTCTGAGGAGGAAGGCTGATCGCGTGATTTCGTGATAGGTTTTAAATATTTATAATTAATCGTTCTTGAAACTAACTATTATCGCGATGTATGCAAGTGTACCTATCGAACAGCAGTATAGTTTTAGCAAGACCGAATTGTCGAACCCAAAGGAACTAAAAGTACTAGTAATGACTGTCTTTTTATTATCTAGCCTAAGAATAAAGAGGTTTTTGTTTTAACTAACTAATTGTCTAAACTAAGAATTCACAGAGAATAGAATTGGGGAATTGCTTCTGGGAAAATCAATTGAATTAAGACAATACCTAAGGAAAAATCCACCTAGACTGTACTTGTTATTTTGGCTCCGAATCGGATGATTTGTTCATTTAACTTGTTCCGTAGAGATCCCTAGGTTATGCTATTATCCCTATTCAAGACTAATAACGTCTAATCCCTAGATTAAATAATTGAGTCCTTTCTCTAATTAACACCCTAGGGTTGCATTAACTCAATCTATGGATCCCCTTATTAGGTTTCACCCTAATCCGGCAAAATCTTGTCACCCTATGTCTAGGCGCGCAAACAACTCCACTTAATTATGACAAATGTACTCTTAGACAGGGTCTATTCCTCCTCTGAATAAGAGCTTATCTTCAACCAGTATCCTGGGATATCAAAACAAGAATTAAGAATACATAATTAAGAACAAGTTAAATATTTATCATACAATTCAGAAAATAATAACAAGATTCGTCTTAGGTTTCATTCCCCTTAGGTATTTAGGGGTTTTAGTTCATAACTAAATAAGAGAACATCTCAAAATAATAAAGAATACAAAACATAAAGAAAACCCAAAACTCCTGAAGGGAAAATTGAGAAGAGATGGATCAATTGGCTTCCTTAGAGTAATTCCTTACTCCCTATTCTCTGTCTCCCTTTCTTCCTCCTCTAGGGTGTATTTATAGGCTTTGGAATGCCTAAGAGCCCACAAAATTAGCCTTTTCTGAATTAGACTCAACTTGGGCTCGTCAGGGACACACCTGTTCGACATGGCCGTGTGCGATTACTTCAGGCCGTGATCGAGCCTGCCAAATTGACATGGCTGTGTGGTCTGCCTATGTGAGGAGGTCCAAGCTATGTTGATTTCGTACTTTGGCCCATTTTCTCAATTTTCTGGCTCGTTTCTTGTTCCTTTCACTGTCCTATGCTCTCCGAAGTATAAAACATGAAATTAAAGCATTTGGAGCATCGAATTCACCAATTCTAATAGGAAATCATCCATAAAATGCGTTAAACATGGGGTAAAAATATGCATAAATTACGGTTTATCAAATACCCCCACGCTTAAGCATTTGCTTGTCCTTAAGCAAAATTCTCAACTCCTAATCAAAATAAATTCTTCTCAACTTATAATTTCTATTGATAATATCTCAAAATAATCCATAGGTAATTATACATTGAGAATTCAACTAAAAGAACATAAAATTTTCAAACATTCCAAGTTGAGTATTTAATCATGCAAACATAGGTGTCTCCCCTCATCTAAGTAATTAGATTGATTCAGAATATCACAGAGTTTCACATCCTCACTAAAGATTCACTCAAATCACTTGATGTGTTTAAGGATAATAAATGAAGCACTCAATAGTCAATAATGAAAATTCATTACCATAGGCTTGCATGAAAATCAAATCTCCACCACTATAATTTAAGATGATACATCAATCAAAAGGTCTTTAGACGGTTGTAATGAGGCTTGGTTAGGGGGTGTGGTCACCAGCTGAAAGAAAGGGTTAGAATCGAGATTGAGTTGAAAAATTACTTAACTAGAAAAATAGCTAGTCATCAATTGCATACAACAGAGCTTTTCTCAGAATATGGAATTTAAATACTGAAGCTTACAAAGTATACATGTTTTTTTTTTTAAAAACAAGTTAAATAACATAGACTAACTATTAAGAACAAGACATAGCTAAACAATTTATTCAACTCAAATCTTTACAAAAATAGGGATTAAGTTAGGGGATTTCAACAATAATGGGTTAAGGGTTAATATTAAGGGTAATACAAGAAATGACTTGTTAGGCTCAAAGGGGTTTACTAGGAGTTAATCGTGGAGGTAGGCTTTTCATGGCATGAGTGGGTTAATCCTAACTGTCTTAATCATTTTGACATATCAAATCAAATGGTGTGGTCTCGACATGCATAATCAAGCAAGTTCTAGAATAACAACTCAATACTGACGCACTCAAAGCAATAATAAAAGTGAGCATGAAAGAATTAATAGATGCTCAAAAGGCTCAGAAATCTCACAAAAATTATGGCATTTTGATGTTTAAAACTTGTGAATTCCAACTCAAAGTAATACCTAAACTTTGGGGAAACAACCTAAAATTTTAAATTCTTCAAAATCAACTTATCATGCTTGATTCTCTAATGTCTTGAGGTTTAAACAATCAATGCATAAATGCCTATGTTTTAATTCAAGATATATCAATCAACGTCATATATCAATCAAAATTTATCCTAAATAAGATATGAGAGCTTTTCAAGAGAACAAGGCAGTCATTCAGGGATTTTTCTGATAATAAAATAAATACCCCCCACACTTAAGATGTACATTGCCCTCAAAGTACAAAGATAGATATTAGAATATAAAAATAAGATAGGGAGAGAAGTGAAACTTCATGTATGATGAATTCCTCGAATTGGAGTTTTGCAGAGTAATCAGTGCGGTGGTAGAGGTTCCTTAGTCCATAAGTTCTACGCCAAAAGAATATTATATCTAGTGGTAGCTATGGTCATGCTCGATCAGGACATGGTAGTCGTGGAGAACCTTTCTCAGTGGAGTTTTTAGTTCCTATGCGATGATGAGCTTAGGAGCTCTATATAACTGTGATAAAATTAGGAACTTTTTAGAGTATATTAGGAAAAATAATTACTCATAAAGAAATAACCGAAATTGATAATTAAAAATAAAATTCTAAAATTTAATAAAAATAAAAATTAAATTTAATAAAAATTAAAAATATAAAATAATAAATAAATGTTTTTAAACATCTTCATTGCTGGATGGTTAGCGAGGTGGGACTGGAGATGAGATGTGGAGGTGCTAACAAATTTGCTGTAGGTAGCATCACTGTTGTCAAATCGTTGAAAACACTGCTGCTTAAATCGAGTGAGGTGCTCAGAGATATCAGCATATAAAGTCGCCGCATGAACTGGACGAGAGGGTGGTGGTTGCTAAGTCAGTGGGTCCTCATACTGTGGAGGGACATCATCAGGAATGTCCTCGTAGGCCTCCTCCTCGGTAGATTGGGCGAGACAATATTTAGAAGGGTAGGTTCCTCGGCACTTTTCAATCATCCTCATGCTAAGCATGCTCGAGATGCCTTGTGGAGACATCTAGCCAATAAGGGTTAAGGATGATTCTTGGGCTGCGGTGCTGAGGAGCCCGAAGTGTCGACCAATCGCGTCACATAGGGGCCAATGGAGATGACTCCCTTCCTATGTCGCTCCATCTGGTGCTGAATCGCAAGGGCAATAAAATAGGCAAGGTCGATGACGTGCTCATACGACATACACCATAAAAAGTAGGCGTCGTGGGTATTGAAGACGCCAGTGCTCTCTCGCCTCCCCGTTATCGTGTGAGCCAAAATGGCATGTAAGTACCTTAGGGATGGTGGGAGAACTGATGCCTTGGAGCGGCTAGGATTGTAGGAGGCAGCGCCAGGGGCCAAAGTGTGCCAGCACATCGAGGGAGAGAAGTGTATGTGGCGAGTGAGAGCATGTAGTTCATTCTCCTCCTTGAACTCCTCCATATATAAGCCCAGTGCAACACCGAACTCTAGGACACTTTGCTGGCAGATTAATTCGCCTAAGTGAAATTGGACCGTGCCGGGATCATCGTAGTTCGTCATTACAGTCTGAAGATGGAACGTTGAGCATAATTCCATAGTGAGTTCGAGGTATGTTGGCTCGATGATCCCAAAAAATAGCTCCCAAGGGTTGGTGGCTAGGAGGGCCCGAATCGCATCAGCCAACTAAACTTGTTCTATGACAATCCAATCGATGCAGCAGCCCGCAATTAAAGGTCTGGCCCGAAGGATTTGGAAAAGTTCTTCTTGGGGCCCTTGGGGGAACTGCAGGAGAGGGTGACGAATTTTCGTGGTTGGACCCGTGGAAGATGACGCTCCCTTCCTCTTCTTCGAAGCAAGTATGATGGTTTTCTTTCCTTGTGAAGACGACATGGTACCTGCAATCAAAACCATTAATTCATCTTGAGGAATGATCAAAGTAAAATGAAGACAAATTTCAAATAAAAATCAGAATTTCAGCCACAACTACTAATATTAACCAAACATAACCAACATAATTATTTTGATAGCATAATTTTGTGACATTATCATTGTAATGGCATGAGAATGGGCATAGTAATGGAATGTTTATGACAAAAGAGTGAGGCTTTCCTAACTACTCGATTTAACATGAAATGTATGATAAATAATCTAATAATGTAGAAATGATTAACAAAATGGAAATAGTAAGAGAAAAATAAAGATTATTTTAAAAATAAACATTAAAAGTAAGTAGAATAGAGGTGAAAAGAGTAAAAAATGCTAAGGGAGTAGAATAGAGGTGAAAAGAGTAAACAAATGCTAAGGGAGAGAAATCAAGCGTCAAAAATAGAGTTGGAGGCGGGACACAGGCGTGTCAAGGAGGCCGTGTGGACTTGCAGTGACTAGGGTTAGGGTTTTTTTTAGTGGGGAAGACAATGAATAGTGTAGGGTATTTATAGATTTTAGGGCACACAGCCAGGTAACACACCCGTGTTCCCCAATTTCAGCCCGTGTGATTCACGAATTTTGAATTTGGGTGCGTCTAACATTTAGTCCACGCCCGTGTTCCTTGGGAGTGTAGGTGCATACGGCTGTGTCGAACGACCGTGTCTGGCATTGTTCGCTTCTCCCATGTCCGTGTCAATCTAACAGTTTCGACCACGGGTGCTAGACACGGGTGTGTCGAGTGCCCGTGCTATTTTAACAGGTTCACCCACGGTTCTTCCACACGGGCGTGTCTTACGCCCGTGTTGTTTTGGCAGGCTCGACCACGGCCATGTCGCACTGCCGTGGCGTTTTATCGAAGCCCATGTTTGGGGATATCTTTGCCCTGTTTTCACACGGACCTAAGCACTCCCGTGTGCTTGGTCGTGTCTCTATGGAAAGCCTGTATTCAAGTGCTCCGTTTGTAAGTTAGGTGTTGAAGACTAAATTTTAAAGAAGTTAATACAGTTAGTGCACGGGTTGCCTTCCGAGAAGCGCTTATTTATAGTCTAAGCTCGACTTACCTCTCTGTCGAATGATCATGGTGGTTTGAGGATTTTATACTCCTCATTCCTGCTATCAATCTCATCAAAATAAGGTTTTAAACGGGTTTTGTTTACCTTAAAAGTGCCGAACTTGGGATGACTCATCTCGACCGTACTGAATGGGAAAATGCTGAGTACCATAAGAGGGATTTCTTCATTCGGTGTGGTAGCGACAATGTGGGGATCTACGGCATCTAATAAGACTCTATCTCCAACCTTAAGTTGATTTGGAAAGGTATTGAGCTTGTTCTGTCGTAGATTCGGTTTGTCGGGTGTTCTCAGTTTATATGTTTGTCATTCATCTAGCTCCTCAATTTGTAGCCTTCGATCTTCATGAATAGGTCCTCTACTATTGCTTAAGAATGGCTCATGTACTTCCTTCAGACTCATTTCCTGCACAGAAGGTTGCACCATAATGTCAATTTTAGTAGAATGGTTTATACGATCACCTTCAATTTTCAATGTGTTTCCGGAATTGCGAGCTTGAAGGGTGATTGTTTCGTCTCCCACACAGAGTATGGGTTCACCTATGCCGACATCAATAATTATTTTAGCAGTTGCTAAAAAGGGCCTTTCTAGAATTAAAGGAGTGTTGCTATCCTCCTCTATGCCTAGAACAATGAAGTCAACGGGAAATATAAATTTATCGATTTTAACTAGGACATCTTCAATAATACCCCTAGGGAATCTTATAGTTTTATCTGCTAATTCAATGCTCATCCTAGTCTGTTTGGGTTTCCTAAGACCTAGTTGCTTAAACAATTTGTAAGGCATGACGTTGATACTAGCCCCTAAATCAGCTAATGCATTATTAACATCTAAACTACCAATTAAGCAAGGAATTGTAAAACTCCCTAGATCTTTTAATTTTCAGTAGCTTATTTTGCAGAATAGCTGAGCACACTGCATTTAGCTCCACATGCGATGCCTCGTCCAACTTCCACTTATTTGCTAAAAGCTCCTTTAAAAATTTCATTGCGTTTGGCATCTGCAATAGAGCTTCAATAAATGGTAAGGTAATGTGTAATTTTTTTAAAAGTTTAAGAAATTTACCAAATTGTTCATCTGAGGGGTATTTCCTTGTCGCGTTGGGGTATGGCACATGAGGTTTATATTCGACATTCACTGATTTATTTTTATTATGACCTATCTCACCTTGACCTTTGCTTACCATAGTTTCTTACCTCGGTTCTGGTTCAGGCTCAATGACTCCTTCTTTATCTTGAATATTAATTGCGTTGAGCTATTCCCTTGGGCTGAGTTCAGTATTACTTGGCAAGCTACCTTGTGGTCATTCGGAGATTAGTTTGGAAAAATGGCCTATCTGAGTTTCGAGCCCCTAGATCAATGCTTGTTGATTTTTAAGTGCTGTCTCAGTGTTTTGAAAATGGTTTTCTAACACCGATATACTTTGAGAGCATCTCTTCAAGGTTCGACATCTTTTCCTATTGATAGGGTGGTTGTTGGAAACTCGGAGGATGTTGTGGTCTTTGATTTCCTTGACCGCCCCACGAGAAATTGGGGTGGTTCCTCCAGTCTGCATTGTAAATGTTACTATATGGGTTATTTTGGGATCGGGAGTTATTGTTACCCATATATTGGACTTGTTCCTCCTTGATGCTAGGCTTGAAGGGTTGATACTCTGTGCATGCTCCTCCTCCATTCGTTTCGTACCTCATTACTGGAGGTACCTGAGCAGAACCAAGTAAACAATCAATCTTTTTATTTAGAAGTTCTACCTGATTTGACAGCATAGTAACCAAATCGACGTTATAAAAGCCTGTTGTTTTAGTTGGCTTAGTCCTCATGGCATGCCACGGATAGTTATTCAGCGACATCTCCTCTATAAACTCATAGGCATCTTCAGGTGTTTTGTTATTGATGGTTCCGCCAGCAACTACATCAACCATTTGTCGAGTCGAAGGATTCAGGCCATTATGGAACGTTTGAACCTGTAGCCAAACCGGTAACCCATAGTGAGGGTACCTTCTCAGTAAGTCTTTGTATCTTTCCCATGCACCGTAAAGAGTTTCTAAGTCCATCTGCACAAACGAAGAGATATCATTACGTAATTTAGCCGTTTTAGCCGGTGAAAAATGTTTTAATAGAAATTTTTCAGTCATTTGTTCCCAAGTAGTGATTGACCCTCGTGGTAATGAGTTCAACCACTATTTAGCTTTGTTTCTCAATGAAAAAGGGAATAACCGAAGACGAATGGCATCATCAGAAACACCATTAATTTTAAATGTATCGCATAGTTCTAAGAAGTTTGCTAAGTGAGCGTTGGGATCCTCATCCCAGCAAACCATCAAACTAAACAAATTGTTGTATCATTTGAATAGTGTTAGGTTTTAGTTCAGAAGTATTTGCAGCTACAGCAGGTCTAACTATACTCGATTCAATTCCTGTTAAAGAAGGTTTAGCATAATCATACATAGTGCGTGGAGCAGGATTTTCGTTAACCACAATTATAGGAGGTAGCTGATAGTCTTGGTTTTCAGCCATCTCTTCAATAGGGGTTTGAGTATCGTCCTCTTGCTCGTTCTCTGTACATCTTAAGCTTCGCCTTATTTCTCTTCGGTTTCTGCGAACTGTACGATCGATTTCTTCGTCAAAAAGTAGTGGTCCTGACGGGTTTCTTCTAGTCATAAACTATAAAAACCTGCCAAGAGAAAGAAAAAAAGTAAATTAATAAATAATAATAATAAATTAAATTAAATTAAATTAAATTAAATTGCAAGAAAAATAAATGGCTAAAGTAAGAAATATTGAGCGTTCCTAATATCTTAGCTTCCCGGCAATGGCGCCAAAAACTTGATTGCATGATTTCGTGATAGGTTTTAAATATTTATAATTAATCGTTCTTGAAACTAACTATTATCATGATGTAGGCAAGTGTACCTATCAAACAGTAGTATAGTTTTAGCAAGACCGGATTGTCGAACCCAAAGGATTTAAAAGTACTAGTAATGATTGTCTTTTTATTATCTAGCCTAAGAATAAAGAGGTTTTTGTTTTAACTAACTAATTGTCTAAACTAAGAATTCACAAAGAATAGAATTGGGGAATTGTTTTTGGGAAAATCAATTGAATTAAGACAATACCTAAGGAAAAATCCACCTAGACTGTACTTGTTATTCTAGCTCTGAATCGGACGATTTATTCATTTAACTTGTTCCGTAGAGATCCCTAAGTTATGTTATTATCCCTATTCGAGACTAATAACGTCTAATCCCTAAATTGAATAATTAAGACCTTTCTCTAATTAACACCCTAGGGTTGCATTAAATCGATCTATGGATCCCCTTATTAGGTTTCACCCTAATCCGGCAAAATCTTGTCACCCTATGTCTAGGCGCGCAAACAACTCCGCTTAATTATGAAAAATGTACTCTTAGATAGGGTCTATTCCTCCTCTGAATAAGAGCTTATCTTCAATCAGTATCCTGGGATATCTAAATAAGAATTAAGAACACATAATTAAGAACAAGTTAAATATTTATCATACAATTCAAAAAATAATAACAAGATTCGTCTTAGGTTTCATTCCCCTTAGGTATTTAGGGGTTTTAGTTCATAACTAAATAAGAGAACATCTCAGAATAATAAAGAAAACAAAACATAAAGAAAACCCAAAACTCCTGAAGGGGAAATTGAGGAGAGATCTTCAGTCTTGATGGTGAATCCGGCTTCTGAGATGGATCAATCGGCTTTCTTGGAGTAATTCCTTACTCCCTATTCTCTGTCTCCCTTTCTTCCTCCTCTAGGGTGTATTTATAGGCTTTGAATGCCTAAGAGCCCTCAAAATTAGCCTTTTCCGACTTGGACTCAACTTGGGCTCGTCAGGGACACACCCATACGACATGCTGGTGTGTGATTACTTCAGGCCGTGCTCGAGCCTGCCAAATTGACACAACCGTGTGGTCTGCCCGTGTGAGGAGGTCCAGGCCGTGTTGATTTCGTACTTTGGCTAATTTTCTCCATTTTTTGGCCCATTTCTCATTCTTTTCGCTCTCCTATGCTCTCCTAAGTATAAAACATGAATTTAAAGCATTAGGAGCATTGAATTCACCAATTCTAATAGGAAATCATCCATAAAATGTGTTAAACATGGGGTAAAGATATGTATAAATTACGGTTTATCAAAGGCCATTCCCTTAGTAAGGGTGCTGTGGCGGAATCATAGCACTGAGGAGGCTACATGGGAACTTGAGGACTCAATGCATCAGTAGTACCCTCATCTGTTCTGACCAGGTAAATTTCAAGGTCGAAATTTCTTTTAGGGGTTAGATTTATAACGCCCCAATATTTTATTTCGATTTCTATAACTATTTGACATAAAATGTGTACCTGCTTAAGTGGTTAACTGTTCTGGGAGTGTCTGAGAGGTCTTGAGTTCAACCCTTGTCTTTAGCAAATTATGTTATTTTTGGGTTTAAGCCCTATCTTTGTTCAGTGGGTTATAGTAATTTATCTGTAAATTCATATTAGAATATGAGCTTGCTGGTTCAAGTGGTAAGGAGTTAAAGTGTTAAAAGTCTTGTGTTCGAGTCCCTGCGTAAGCATAGGTATTTATTTTTGATCGGTTATGGGACAAAGTTTTGGTGAAGTTAAAATTCTAATAGTGGGTGGTTATGATAATGTAGGTAGTGGAATTTGGGTAAAAATTTGTTTTCCCCAAAATCCCTCTGCTTGGAAAACTCACATTTCTTTCTTCTCCCTTCACTGTTTTTTTTCTCTCCTCCTTTCCATCATGCTATTTCTTTCTTTTCAATCAGCAATATCCTTTTTGTTTTTCAAATTTCTGCTTCTCTGTTCATGGTATTTGTACATATTGCGACAGATCAAGAAGGTTGTGATTTACTCTCGCTGAATTGCAGTCAACTGTTTGGAGCGTTAGGGTTCTGGTAGGCTCGGGGGTATTTCTGCATCAAAATGATACCAGGTGTGTACCCGAAATGCAGAAAAAATAGGATTCGGCGAAAGCCAAAAAATCCCTTTATCGACACCACGCAATCGTGTGGTAGGCCGTGTGGTTGGCCGTCTGCGACGACACGGTTGTGTGGTTGACGAAGGCTAGGCCATGCGTAAGACACGGCTGTGCGATGGATGGGGTGTGGCCGTGTAGGACCCATTAATGTGTGGGCCCATACAGGCATGTGATATCTGGGACAGGCCCTATGATCCATAGAGGCAAGGCCAATCTGGGCGTGTGGGCCATACGCCCGTGCGGGTGGGTCGTGTAATACCACACGCCCGTGTGGCTTGGAACACGTTTGTGTCTCTAGCCCATGTAACTCTCTGTTTATGACACCATGAACAAAATGTGGTCACACGCCCAAGGCACACGCTCGTGTGCTTAGGCCATGTGGACTATTAAATTTCATAATTTTTCCATAAATAGGTGCAGACTTCAAACGACCAGGGCACATGCCCATGACCTATGGTCGTGTCTCTCACACAGTCGACACACACGGCCGTGTCTCAGCCTACGTGTTTACTTCTGGGCATTTTGTTTGTATCTATTAGGGTGCAGGGGACGCACGGGCAAAGCACACGCCCATGGGGTGATCCGTGTGTCATGCACGGTCTAGACACACGTCCGTGTGTCTACCCGTGTGGACAAATTTAAGGCTATATTTCAATCGATTTGCCACCCTTATTTACATAACACATTCATGGTTGCAAAGGTACTTAAACTCTCTCATGAATCTAATTTGTGTATTCAATTTCTCAACACTTTAGACTAGATTAAGGCTTCATATCATAACAACTCTATTGTACTAAACACATATGTATCCATGAGCAATAATTATCAAATTTGCAAGCATGCATTTTCATATCAACTCATACACACACATAGTGATCATCATCATTCAGCCATCATCCACCAAGATCCATACCATAATGGAATTGGCTCATACATGCATAAGTGAATAGGTTTACAACCCAGTAGTCATTTAAGCCATATCCCATGGCCTTATACAAAATGAATCATAACACCTCATAAGCCAACACATTGGCTAAACTAATATGACATATAACAAAACAACCAAGTTCCTATACATGTCATACTCAAAATAAAAAGACTAACTATACCCAAAAGATCTGATTGATAGTGTGATCGAGTCTCTGATGCCCTTTGATCCCCAAACTAGCTTAAAGAAACTATAAGAAAAAGGAAAAGAGAGGGAGTAAGCATAAAGCTTAGTAAGCTTGGATGTAAATAATAAGCAATGAAAATATGTAATTTTAACACACACATAACATCACTTAATTCATCACATTCTCCATAATCACTATAATCATATCCTATCTCGTTCAAATCTCACAATGTCTCATAGAACTCAAGATCATGATTTCTCCATTTTCATCCTACCAAAATTGTATTATTTCGTTTTCTCAATTACTACAAGCTTGGCGTACTTACCTGTACCCACTCAAGATAGCTATACCTCGTCATTCTTTTGTCACATCCTAGGACTACTCGTTGAACTGCTTGGAATACTAAGGGTTACTCAGGATATCATATACACAAGGTAGGGTGTGAATGCCATATCCTAGATATGGTCTTACATGGGACCACATAACGATGCCACTGCCATGTCCCAGACATGGTCTTACATGGGATCACACGTATCGAAGCTGATAGCCCAGCTATGGTCTTACACGATGTCTTATTATGATGCCAATGCTATGTCCCGAACATTTTCTTACATGGGATCCCTTAACGAAGCTAAAGCCACATCCCAGACATGGTCTTATCTGGGATCACATGTCACTGCCGAAGCCATATCCTAGAAATGGTCTTATACGGGAGCTCATCCACTCAAATGTCAAAACAATGATACCCTAAGTATTCTCGAGGTTCAATCGGCTTAAGTCACCATAATTCTTTAACAAACAACATCAATGGCATTCATCAAGACAATTAAACCATTCATATAACATCAAATATGAAGCACATAATAAAATGCTATATTAATTACACACAAACTTACCTCGGTACAAAATATGGACAATTACTTCGATTTAGTCCAAGATATTGCTCTTTCCCCGATCTAGGCCCGAACTTTGGTTTTCCTGATCTATAATAGCAAATTTCACTTATTTAATATCCACATTATTCAATTTAGTCCAAAAATCATACTATGGCAGAATAAATGTAACGCCCCAAAATCCTTAATATTTATAGTCGCATGTTTGTGTTACACAAATACATGTTTGCTTCAGTGGTTAAGTGTCCTGGGAAGAGTCTGAGAAGTCTTGGGTTCAAGCCTTGGCTTGTGAAAAAGTTTTGTTTTAAATGAATAAATCCCTGTCTCTAGTCAGTAGGTTTATAAATAAATATGAGTATAACATGTCAGAATGGGCCTGCTGGTCTAGTGGTTAAGTAGAGTGGCAAAGTGTTGGTGGATTGAGTTCGAGTCCTGGTATGTGCTATGAATTGTTTTATTTTGTTGCTAATGTCGTGTGGGTGTTTGAGTCTAATCGAACTACTGAAGAGCTGTAGTGGATTTTGAATTTGGTGGTTGAGGGAGAAGTGGACGATTTTGAGGGATTTGGAGAGGAAAATGTGGAAGTTTGAGGATAGTGGGAGAGTTAATGCCAAACTTGAACTTTTTTTTCTCAAGTTTTCGATTTTAGATGGTACTTTCTCCCCATTTATGTTTATGTTGACTATTTTCTCTCTTGGAGATCGATTATTGATGAGGGTGCTTACGAATATCTTTCTCCTTTCCATCCCCAGTGTTTCGTTTGTATTTTGTTAATCCCGAAAACATCTGTTAAATATTGCTAGGTGCATGGTTGCTATATCTTTTGTTCCCTTCAGTCTTGTTTCTTCCCACGACAGACGTTCTTTCCCTCTATTTTGCCGATTCTTTTCCTTCTTCTGCTTCCTTTGTTGTGCATCTCTTTCTTTCTTTGTTGCTACTGATCTTTGAGTTTTCCTCTCTACTGAATTGTGGTTACCTTGGTCTCTTTCCTTTTCGATTTTAGCCTTCAATTGACCCATCTTCTTTATACGATTTTGCACTTTTGCTAAGTTTGATATTCGTTTGGTTCAAACTGTTCGTGTGAATAATTGTTAATAGGATTTGGTTGGAATACAGGTAATCACTAACGAGCTAGTGATCAGTCTTTTACAACAGTTTGAGTGTGCAAGGCCTCAGTTGTTCAAACAAGGCAAGTGGCAGTTGATATTTTAGACAAGTGTTGTTGAGGGGTCATTTTAATCCAGTTGTTAAGTGATTAATTGTGTGTTATGATTGAATATAGGTTTGGATTGCTCAAGAATGGTGTGCGCATTTTTCGTAACTAGGTGTGCGTAAACACAACCTCACAAACTGATATTGACAAAAAGGCTGAAAATGTGAATCGCCGAAGCCACACGGGCGTACGGCTTCCCGTGTGGTAGGCCATGTGATCAAACATGGGCGTGGGATCGACGAGGTAGGCTATGTGCGATTCATGAGCCGGGTCAAATTGGGCCGAGTGGGCCCTACGAGCATGAGGGCCCTATGTGGGTGAACCACACGGGAATGTGAGATTATTGGGCCAGGCCGTGTGATCAACACGACTAAGGCCATTTTTAGGCCATGTGGGCCACACGGGCACGTAGGCCCACATGGGCAAATGACATGGACTTATGGGCCCATATTCACTGATAAGCTGCTAAGGTTGCACGGGTCGCCCGAGATGACTGTAAACCTACTGTTGGGTCGGTAAGTGTATTTAGACCCTTGATTGACTGAAATGACTGTTATACTCTTATATGATATAAACATCTATATGGCTGTATATGAGGCATGCTACTAAAATTGTACTAAACGCATGTATAATACTATGATTTGGTATAACATGTTGTATATTGCATTACATTGGGTTGGGGATTATATTATTCGAAGGAAGTGCACTGAAAGGCCTCAAGCCTAATTTACAAGCAACTCAGCTGTATATTACTATTTAGTGCCGCATTCGGTACTACTTGGAGTGTAGGGTTGGGTGGGTTGATTATATCCCCATATGGAGTGTAGGGTTGGACGGAGATGGTGTGTAGAGGCTGGTTGGGTAGGATTCTTGTGATTGCATATATGTGTCTGTTACTGTACTGTACTAAGATGGGCTGAGGCCCAAACTGGACTGACACTATTACTGAATAAGGGCTTATGCCCAAACTGTAATTATCTGTATTCTATCTGTTTTTGTGCATGGGGATCATACACTGAGTTTTCGTATTTACTGTACAGGTAATCCCTAGACATAGATGGATTTGGTGCAATGAGGAACTCAAAGGTTGCCACACAACTGCATATATTTTTGTATTTGATTATGATTATAAGTATTATTATTTGGGGTATTTTTACTGTAATAAGGCCTTTATGGATTTTACCTTAATTTGGGATTTGTTTTTCGTTGCTTATGATTCATAATCACTAGTGATAGGAAAACATGGGTTTTCAAAAGTTACAAATGTTTTCTTTCAAAACACTCACTGCTGCATAAATCATTTTAAAAGCTTCCACAAATTATAACGACTTGTAAATAAAAGGAAAATGTTTGAAAACAAATAACTTGATTTAGAGATAACATAAGATAACAAAAAATGTAACTCCTCAAACTCGACCTACACATTATGGCCGAATTTGGCCATGTCACATTGAACTGTTTTTTCGAAAAATACAATTCTGTTGAAAAGCCCATTTTATATTAAACCTCTTTGTGATCTTAATGAAAATTTAGGATGTCTCGTTCGTTGTTAAAACTCAAGTCGTTTAACAAAAGGGTTAATCATATTAATTTGTTATTACATTTTAAAACAATGTTTGTTGCGGAAGCTTTTAAAGTATGTTGCTTAAACGCAGTGTTTTGAAAACATTTACCTTTTGAAAACCCACATCCTACTACTAACAGATATGAACCAGAATATATAAAATCCCAAATTAAATGTTAAAAATTTAAAAAGGCCTTATTACATAACAAATACCCAAATCAAATTACTTGTAAATAAAATGTTGAATGCGTAAGCAATTGCGGTTGTGTGGCCACCTTCGAGTCCCTCGCAGTACCGATCTTCCTAGGGATTACCTGCACAAAAAAGTAGTAGGGTGAGTTTATGAAAACTCAGTGTGTAATCCCTAAGTACAAACATTCAGTCATACAGTAGGCAAATATAGTTTGGGCTTAAGCCCATATCAATAACAGTTCAGTTTCAGTTAGGGCCTTAGCTCATTACATTATCAATATCAGTGTAGGCCTTAGCCCATTTTAGTAACAGTAACAGTACAAATATGCAATCAGAAATCCTACCCAGCCAGCCTCTACACTCCACTTCGTCCAGCCCTCCACTACATGTGAGGATAAAATCAACCCACCTATCCCTACACTCCAAAATAGCAGTGGTTGCGGCACTAACAGTATTTGCAGCAGAGCTACTAGTACAATACACTTCCTCTGATCATAATAAACCCATCCCCATGCAACATATCATAATATCATGCATGTATGCAACATATAAAAAATGACATGCTCAATCAGTCATACATCTTATAAGGGCATAATAGTCATTTTACCTCATAGGGGCATAACAGTCATTTATCAACTTGGGGTCTAGGTATACTTACCGACCCAACAGTAGGTCCACAGTTGTCTCGGACGACGCGTGCAGCCTTAACAGTCAAACAGTGAAAATGGGCCCAAGGCCCATCATTCGGGCCCATGTGAGCTCACACTCACGTGTGGCCTACAAAGCCCAAAAAAATGCCCTTGGCCGTGTGAACTACACATCCTGGCCCAATGTTCTCCATACGTTCCCGTGGTTTACCAGGGTGGGGCCCACAGACCCGTGGGGCCCACACAGCCCATTTCGGCCCAACATGGCCCAAAAACGGCCTAAGCCTATGAAATCACTCATGGAGGTCTCTACGATCAAATGCCCAAGTTTATGCGTTCGGATTACCATACGAGCGAGTGCACGCCCGTGTAGTGTCAATGGTCACATTTTCTGGCTTTTTCCACTTTACGTTTTGGGCAATGTTTACACAGCTGTTTGCGAAAACGTGCGAATAGCCCACGAGCACCAAACCTACATTCAATTCAGGTGTTCCATTAGTTGATTGACAATAGGGTTAATCACCCACTTTTTAACACTTAACCCAAAATAGTATTTGATACTTGCCTTGATTGAACGAGTGTGGTTTAGACCGCTTAAACCGCTGACGAGGGTTGATTACACCCTCCTTGTCGAAAAGCTGCATTATCAGTGAAATCCATTAATGATGATTGCATAAACACATGGTTTGAATCAACATATATTAGCTTTTTGAAAACATAAAACCAGAGAGAGGGAAAATAAGGCAATCAGCCAACACCCCATGACACAAGCCATGCACCGAAGTTCAATACATGATATATAAAGGTCACGATACCTATAATCGAGTGCTGAGAGAGAGACTTGATCGCTTCAATACTAGAGAATAGTCCTTCACTTCTCGAGGAGGCTTCAGAAACTGAAAGTGATTCAACAAGCAAGAAGGAAAGAAAGGGATTCGGCAACAAGAGAAAGAAGAGATATTCGGCTTAAGCAGAGAAAAAGGGAAGGCTGATGAAAACCAAAAGAGTAGAGAGGGAGAAAGAGAAAGGAACTATTCGGAAACAATACCAAGGTGCAAACGTTGAAACCCGAATAAGTTGAGAAGGGGGAAGAAGAAGGTAAAGGTTAATGACCGATTGGGAGAGGAGAAGAAGAAATGTATTCGCCCATAAAAGGTATTAAGGGGAAATCGGTTGTCAAAGAGTAGAGGGAGAAGAACCAAAAACCAAAATAATCTAAAATGAACGTACCCGAAAAATTCCCTAATAGTATTCGGCTATCGAAAAGTGTAGAAAAGAACCCGAAAACACTTAACAAAAACCAAAAGTGAGGAGGAAAAAGCAAACAAAAGTGTATAGCAACAGAAACTAAAGCTCACCCCAAAGCCGAATTCTACCCCAAACTGAACTCATTGGGTTCCTACACTCCCATTTCGGCACCAAAACTACCTCCAATTCAAATCCCTTTGATTTTCTCCTAAAATCTCTCCACAATATCCTCCTTGAATTCAACTACACACTCCCCACTCCCCTTAAACACTCTAACCGCCCATTAGCATCAGAGTTCTACTGATATTCAACTCTTACATGGCACAGCAGAAAAATAAAACACACCTTGCGTGTAACAAGACTCGAACTCAAGACCTTTAGTAATAGTGACACACCACCTATCCCTTAGACCAACAGGCTCTTTCTATCATTCTCTACTCACATTAATTTAAAAAGCTTACTGACTTAAAATAGGGTCTATTCATCTTAAAACAAAATTGTGCACAAGCCAAGGCTTGAACCCAAGACTTTTCAGACACTCCCAGAACACATAACCACTGAAGCAGATACACATTTGCGTAACACAACTTACAAAAATAAATACTTAGATATTGGATTGTTACAACTCTACCCCCTAAAAGAAAATTTTAGCCTTGAACATTACCTAGTCAAAACAGATGAGGGTATTGTTGTCGCATCGCCTCCTTGGGTTCCCACGTGGCTTCCTCCGAGCTGTGATTACGCAAAAGTACCTTAACCAGTAGGATAGACTTCTTCCTTAACACTTTTACATCACGCTCTAAAATCTGAACTGGCTTCTCCTTAAAAGTTAGGTCTGGTCTAACCTCATTCTCCTTAGTCGAGATACATGCGTGGGATCAGAGCAGTAGTGCCTCAACATAGAGACGTGGAACACATCATGAGTCCGGTCTAACTCTGGAGGTAACTCAAGCTAATAGGAAACCGGTCCCACACATTTCAATATGCGATAAGGCCCAATGAACCTAGGGCTCAACTTGCCTTTCCATCCAAACTTCAGTACCTTCTTCCATGGCGAGACCTTGAGAAATACTAAGTCCCCCATAGAATACTCAATCTCCTTACATTTCAGATCCGCATATGACTTCTGTCTATCTGAGGTTGCCTTCAGTCGATCTTAAATTAGCCTAACTGTACCATCGGTATCAAAAACTAATTCAGGATTTAGAACACACTGCTCGCCCAACTTAGTCCAGCACGAAGGAGTACAACACCTACGACCATATAGTGCCTCGTATGGTGCCATCTGTATTCTAAAATTATAGCTATTGTTGTACGCAAACTCTACTAACGGCAAGTAGTCCTCCCAACTGCCTCAGAAATCTATCACACAACTCCTTAATATATCCTCCAGTATCTGAATCACCCTCTCTGACTAACCATCTGTCTAAGGATGGAACGTAGTACTGAAGTCCAACCTTGTACCTAAAGCCTTGTGTAACTTCTTCCAGAACTAAGACGTAAAGCGAGGATCCCTATTAGAGATTATGGAAACTCATACCCCATGCAATCTCACTATCTCAGACACATATAGTTTAGCCAGCTTCTGCAAAGAGTAATCAATACAAACTGGTATGAAATGGGCAGACTTGGTTAATCATTCCACGATGACCCATACTCTCTCCCACTTCCAAAGTGGAATTTTAACTGACTAAAGCAATCCTAAAGGTAACTGATGTTCAGCCTTAACCTGCTGACAAGTCAGACATTTACTCACAAAGTCGGTAACTTCACGCTTACGACCCGGCCACCAATATAACCCATGAAGGTCTCAGTACATCTTATTCCTGCCAAGATGCATAGCATAAGGACTACTATGTGCCTCTTGCAGTATAAACTACCTCAACTCAGTATCTTTTCGTACATAGACTCTCCCACAGAAACAGAGCACCCTTTCGCTATTCAGTCCAAAATCTGATGTGCTACCACTCTCAATCTATTAGAATCGAAGACCCAGTGACTCATCCTTTAACTGTTTACCCTTAATCTACTCAATCTACGCCGGTTTAACCTGAAGTTCAGCCAATAAACTATCATCATCAAATAAGCTGAGAATAGCCCTCAAATCAATCATAGCCCTACGGCTCAGTGCATCAGCCACCATATTTGCCTTACCAGGATGATATTCAATCGAACAATCATAGTCCTTAAGCAGCTCGATCCATCTACACTGCCTAAAAATTAGCTCCTTCTGAGTGAGAACGTACTTGAAGCTCTTGTGATCCATGTAAATGATACACTTCTCACCGTACAGGTAATGCCTCTAAATTTTCAGTGCGAATACCACAGCGGCCAATTCCAAGTCATGCGTCAGATAAATTGCCTCATGAGCCTTAACCTGACAAGACGTATATGCAACCACCTTACCCTTTTGCAGCAACACATATCCCAAACCAACATGTGATGCATTGCTGTAGACAGTGAATTCTTTCCTAGACTCTAGCTGTACCAAGATAGGGGCCTCAGTCAGAACTTTCTTAAGCTTCTCCAAACTCTCTTGCTGCTTATCAGTCCAGTCAAACGACACTCCTTTACGAAACAACTTAGTCAGAGGTGCAGTAATCAACGAAAACCCCTCTACAAAACATCTAAAATACATTGCCAGAGCCAAAAAACTTCGAATCTTAGTTACCGTCTTAGGTGGCTTCCAATCCAGAACAGCTTCAATTTTTTGAGGATCAACCCTAATCCCTTCAGCAGATACCACATGGCCCAGAAATGTTACCTCTCGTAACTAGAACTCGCACTTACTGAACTTGGCGTACAGTTGTTTCTCCCTCAGAATCTGTAGAACAACTCAGAGATGTGCATCATGCTTATCTTCAATTCTTGAATACACCAGGTTGTCATCCATAAACACCACTACGAAGCGATCCAGATAGGGTTGGAAGACTAGGTTCATCAAATCCATAAAAGCTGCTGGTGCATTCGTCAGTCCAAACGGTATCACTAGGAACTCGTAATGATCATAAAGAGTTCTAAACGCTGTCTTGTAAACAACAGTCTCTTTGACCCTTAGTTGATGGTACCCCGATCGAAGATTAATCTTAGAGAAAACCAAAGCTCCTCGAAACTGGTCGAATAGATCATCTATCCTCAATTAGGGGTACATGTTCTTAATAGTCAATTTATTCAATTGTTGGTAATCGATGAACATACGCATGGATCCATCCTTTTTTTCACAAATAAAATTGGTGATCCCCACAGAGACACACTAGGGCAGATGAACCCTCGATCCAGTAACTCTTGAATCTAAGCTTTAAGCTCCACAAGCTCATTCGGTGCCATTCTATAAGGGGCGATGGACACCGAAGCTGTACCAGGTAGTAGCTAAATCCCAAATTCAACTTCATGATTTAGAGGTAACCCCGGTAGCTACTCAAGAAAAACATCCGAATAGTCTTTGACTGTTCTGATATCCTTAACAGAAGAACCCTCAAAATCTAAAACACCGATATAGGCTAAATACGCCTCACAACCCTTACGAACCAATTTCTCGACCCTTAATTCAAATATCACATTTAACAAGTAATTTCGATACTCCCCAATTACAGCTACCTCGTCATCCTCTGCAGTTCTCAGTACCATCCGTTTAGTAGCATAGTCCAAGCTCACTCGATACTTAACCAGCCAGTCTATTCCCAGAATTAAGTTGATTTCTCCAAAAAGGATTTCCATCAAATCCACCAAAAGATCATCCCTTGAACCTCCAAAGGTACATCTCTGAACAATTTGCTTACCTTCATTGACCGCCCTAAGGGACTCAACACAGTGACCTCACTCATAGTGCTCACAACCATTATACCCAAAGTCTCAGACACAGTACATGCTATATATGAATTCATAGATCCAACATCAATCGGTGCAGTATCAGGGACATTATAGATAAAGAACGTACCCGTGATAATATCTGGGACGTCTCCGTCCTCTCAGTGACGTGTAGCATAAACCTAAGCTGGCTGCCTCGCCTCAGTATGACCAGCACCTCTGCCCAGTTCCCTCTGTCCACAACCCAAACCATTACCAACTCTGGCCTAACCGTGGCCTCTCGGTGGCTGCTGAACACTCCTCGGTGGTTGAACAATACCCATACCAGTAGCTCGCATCTGATCGGGCCTCTTTGGACAATCTATGATACGGTGCTCCAATGATCCGCACCTCAAACATGCCCCCAATCCTTCTTCAGCACTAGCCCTGATGGCATCTCCCATAATCTGCACAAGACTGCGGTCCAGTAACAGCAATAGGGGCCCTAACTCTGACTGGCCCATCAACTCTGGCCTTTTTCTTATGCCTCAAATATGAACTTGAGGGCTCCGAATCTCTCTTGTTCCTACGCTTTTCCTTCTCACGGTTCTAGCGCTCAGCGCGCTTCACTTCCTCGGCGATCTTTACCTTATCCACTAAAGCAGCAAAATCTCTCTCCCTCTATGGAGCTATCAGAACCCTTAAACCATTTCTGAGGTCGTCCTTGAAATCAACACAGCGCTTATATTCATTTGCCACCATCCCACGCGCATAGCGGCTTAACCATAAAAATTCTGCCTCATATCCAGCCACTGATTTATCCCCCTGAGTTAAATTCACAAACTCTTTCCTTCGGGCATCCACATAACTAGCGCCCACATACTTTCCCTGGAAAGCAGTCTTGAAGAATTCCCAGGTTAAACGGTCAGGCTAAGTACCCTCTTTAACTGTAAGCCACCACTGATAGGCTTCATCTCGCAACAATGACACTGCAACTTTTAGTTTCTGCTCGAGGGTGCAGTCGAGGTCGTCCATGATCCTCTCTGTGGCCTCAATCTAATATTCAGCCACATTAGGGGCAACTCCAGTCTCAGTTATGGGTGAAGCCAATGCCTCTCTAGCTTCAACGTTAGGAATATGGCTCGATGACGAATTCCCAGCCCGAGCACCTCCACGGCCTCCATTGCGGCCTCTTGTACCCCTTCCACAAGTACCTCTAGTGCCCATTATTGATTTGCGTATTATCTGTTTTAGCAATTTTATGCATCAGTTTACAGTTCCAATGTTTATTACAAGATATTTTATGGAAGATATTATCAGTAATTCAGAGTTTTGTTTTCGCAGATCGCAGTCTTACTACAGTTTTAGGTTACCCTAAACAGAGTATTTTAGTACAGTCTATTGCCTACAATAATCTCAGTATTTCAATTTAAACAAACAGTAGTTTCAGAGGACTTACAGGATCAGCACCAGAGATTCAGTGTACCACACATTCAGTAAAACATTTCCAAGTATTTCAAATCATTTTAAACAGTTCTTTTTTAAAATTTCAAGTTTTTAAAACAAACCCAAATCCATAGCCGAGTTTTGCAACCTAACTCTGACACCACTAAATGTAACACCCCAAACCCGGACTATACATTATGGCCAACTCTGGCGATATCACATTGAAGTGTTATTTTTCGAAAAATATAATTCTGTTAAAAAGCCCATTCTATGTTAAACCTCTTTGTGATCTTAACGAAAATTTAAGATGTCTCATTCATTGTTAAAACTCAAGTCGTTTAGCAAAAGGGTTAATCATATTAATTTGTTACTACATTTTAAAACATTGTTCGTTACGGAAGCTTTTAAAGTATATTGCTTAAACATTGTGTTTTGAAAGCATTTATCTTTTCAATACCTGCATCCTACTACTAACAGATATGAATCAGAATATATAAAATCCCAAATTAAACGTTAAAAATTTAAAGAGGCCTTATTACATAACAAATACCCAAATCAAATTACTTGTAAATAAAATGTTGAATGTGTAAGAAATTGTGGTTGTGTGGCCACCTTCGAGTCCCTCACAGTACCGATCCTCCTAGACATTACCTATGCAGAAAAGTAGTAGGGTGAGTTAATGAAAACTCAGTGTGTAATCCATAAGTACAAACAATCAGTCATACATTAGGCAAATACAGTCTGGGCTTAAGCCCATATCACTAACAGTTCAGTTTCAGTTAAGGCCTTAGCCCATTACAGTATCAGTATCAGTGTAGGCCTTAGCCCATTTTGGTAACAGTAACAGTACAGATATGCAATCAGAAATCCTATCCAGCCAGCCTCTGCACTCCACTTCGTCCAGCCCTATACTCTATGTAAGGATAAAATCAACCCATCCATCCCTACACTCTAAAATAGCACCAGTTGCGGCACTAACAGTATTTGCAGCAGAGCTGCCAGTGCAGTACACTTCCTCCAATCATAATAAAACCATCCCCATGCAACATATCATAATATGATGCATGTATGCAGCATATATAAAGTGGCAAGCTCAATCAGTCATACATCTTATAAGGGCATAATAGTCATTTTTATCTCATAGCGGCATAACAGTCATTTATCAACTTGGTGTTTAGGTATACTTACCGACCCAACAGTAGGTCCATAGTCGTCTCGGGTGACTCGTGCAACCTTAACAGTCAAACAGTGAAAATGGGCCCAAGGCCCATCATTCGGGCCTATATGCGCCCACACACCCGTCTAGCCCAGAAAGCCCAAAAATGCCCTTGGCCGTGTGAACTACACAGCCTGGCCAAATGTTCTCCACACGTCCGTGTGGTTTACCCGGGTAGGGCCCACAGACCCTTGGAGCCCATGCGACCCATTTCAGCCCAACATGGCCCAAAAATGGCCTAAGCCCATGAAATCGCTCATGGAGGCCTCTACGATCAAAATTCTATGTTTATGGGTTCGGATTACCACATGAGTGAGCGCACGCCCATTGAGTGTCAATGGTCACATTTTTTGGCTTTTGCCGTTTTACGTTTTGGGCAGTCTTTACACACCTGTTTGCGAAAACGTGCGAATAGCCCCCGAGCACCAAACCTACATTCAATCCAGGTGTTCCATTAGTAGATTGACAATAGGGTTAATCACCCACTTTTTAACACTTAAACGAAAATAGTATTTGATACTTGCCTTGATTGAACGAGCGTGGTTTAGCCCACTTAAACTGCTGATGAAGTTTGATTACACCCTTCTTGTCGAAAAGCTGCATTATTAGTGAATTCTATTAATGATGATTGCATAAACACATGGCTTGAATTAACATATACTGGCTTTTTGAAAACACAAAACCAGAGATAGGGAAAATAAGGCAATCAACCAACACCCTATGACACAAACCATGCACCAAAGTTCAACACATGATATATAAGGGTCACGATACCTATAATCGAGTGCTGAGAGAGATACTTGATCACTTCAATACCAGAGAATAGTCCTTCACTTCTCAAAGAGGTTCTAGAAACTGAAAGTGATTCAACAAGCAAGAAGGAAAGAAAGGAATTTGGCAACAAGAGAAAGAAGAGGTATTCGGCTTAAGCAGAGAAAAAGGGAAGCCTGATGAAAACCAAAAGAGTAGAGAGGGAGAAAGAGGGAGGAACTATTCGGCAACAATACCATGGTGAAAAAGTTGAAACCCGAATGAGTTGAGAAGGGAGAAGAATAAGGTAAATGTTAATGACCGATTAGGAGAGGGGAAGAAGAAAAGTATTCGGCCACAAAAGGTATTAAGGGGAAAGCAATTGTCGAAGAGTAGAGGGATAAGAACCAAAAACCGAAATAATCCAAAATGAACGTACCCAAAAAATTCCCTAATAGTATTCGGCTATTGAAAACTGTAGAAAAGAACCCGAAAGCACTTGACTAAAACCAAAAGTGAGGAGGAAAAAGCAAACAAAAGTGTACAGCAACTGAAACTAAAGCTCACCCCCAAAGCCGAATTCTACCCCAAACTGAACTCATTGGTTGCCTACATTCCCATTTCAACACCAACACTCCCTCCACATCAAATTCCCTTGATTTTCTTCTAAAATCTTTCCAAATATCCTCCTTGAATTCGGCTAGACACTCTCCACTCCCCTCAAACACTTCAACCGCCCATTAGCATCAGAGTTCCACTAATATTTAACCTCTTACATGGCACAGCAGTAAAATAAAGCACACCTTGTGTGTAACAGGACTCGAACTCAAGACCTTTAGTAACAGTGACACGCCACCTATCCCTTAGACCAGTAGGCTCTTTCTGTCATACTCTACTCACATTAATTTAGGAAGTCTTTTGACTTAAAACAAGGTTTATTCATATTAAAAAAAAATTTGCACAAGCCAAGGTTTGAATCCAAAACTACTTAGACACTCCCAGAACACATAACCACTGAAGCAGATACACATTTCTGTAACACAACATACAAAAATAAATACTTAGATTTTGGGACGTTACAAAAAACTGGTTTATCTACCACTTGGTTTTTGAAAACACTTTCATGTCACATCGCCAAATTCGGCCATAACGTTTGGGTCAAGTTTGGGGCGTTACAATTACACTTTTGCCCCTAAACTTTGACTTATTTACATTTTTGTCCCTAAACTCGTAAAATGAAATGTGTCTAATTTCTTTGTTACCCAAGCCTAGACAATTCATATTCCTTCTTATAACAGCCCACGTTTCTCATCAAATCATATTTTGACACTTATTTTTGCATGTTTTATAAATAAGTCTTTTTTAGTGTTTTCATGAAAAATCACCTAGGAAAACATGTTTATCTAACACTAAACCTTCATATTCCTTCATAAATCATCAATTTACATGAATGACACACATGGGTAAATTTTTGAACATGAACTCTAGCTTAAAAAAATGGTAGAAATAGCTAGTTCATGTTTCAAAGATCTCAAAAACATAAAGAATATTAAAAACGGGGCTAGGATGTACTTACTATCAAGCTTGAAAGGTTGAAGAAACCCTAGCTATGGTAACTCTTCAAATTCAGCACAAGCATGAGAATGATGAAGAGATTTTGGCTTTATTTTCCCTTTTTATTCTTTTATTTACCAAAAGACAAAAATGCCCTTAAGGCCTTCCTTTAAAATTTTACCCATGCATGCCCTTTTTTGTCCATAAAAATAGAAATTGGGAAAATTTCTATTTAAGGACCTCTAACTATTAATCTAAAGCCATTTCATACTTAAAGCTTCTAGAATCTTTAATTTTGCAACTTTTTCAATTTAGTCCCTAAAGTTAAATTGGACACTTTACACATAAAATTTCTTCATGAAATTTTCCCACAAGCATGTAATCATATCATAGACCTCATAAAAATCACAAAATAATTATTTCTACTTCAGATTCATGGTCTCGAAACCTCTATTTCGACTAAACCCTAATTTGGGATGTTACAACTCTCTCCCTTAAGGATTTTTGTCCCCGAAAATCTTACCGAAAAAATAATTTTTCTCGTGCGATTTCAATTGCCTCGAAGCATAGGCTATCACTTTGCCTTCTTACATAAGAAAACAACCCAATCCATTTAAAGATGCACCACTATAAACCACAAATTCTTTTCCCGGGTTGGATTGCACTAATACCAGAGCCTCACTCAACAATGCCTTTGATTTCTAAAAACTTTGCTGGCACTTTTTCGACCATTCGAACTTGATATCTTTTTGCAACAATTTTGTCATCGTAAAGGCAATCATAGAAAATCCTTTAACGAACCTCTTGTAATAACCGGCTAGGCCCAAAAAGCTTCTAACTTCAGTTATGTTTTGCGGTAATTTCCAATCAACAATGGTCGAAATCTTACTTGGATCAACTCAGATCCCATCATCCGACACAACATGCCCTAAAAATCTGACTTCTCTAAGCCAAAACACATTTTTTCTAAACTTTGCATACAACCGCTTATCTCTCAAAGTTTGTAAGACAATCCTCAAATGATCGGCATGTTCAGATTCGTCATGAGAATAAATCAGGATAACATCAATAAATACCACAATAAATTTATCCAAATAAGGACGGAAAATTCGATTCATTAAATTTATGAAAATCGCAGGAGCATTCGTTAGACCAAAAGGCATTAACAAAAATTCATAATGACCATACCTCGTCTAGAATGCGGTTTTCGGCATGTTCGAGTCCTTAACTCTCAACTGATAGTAATCAGAACTCAAATCTATCTTCCAAAACACTGTGGATCCCTTCAGTTTATCAAATAAATCATCTATCCTCAACAAGGGGTACTTATTCTTTATCATCACTTTGTTGAGTTGTTGGTAATCAATACATAACCTTATCGAACTATCTTTCTTCTTCACAAATAAAACTGGTGCACCTCACAGTGAGTAACTAGGTCTTGCGAAACCTTTATCTGTCAATTCTTGCAATTGGGCTTTCAACTCCTTCAACTCAGTTGGAGCCATCCTATACAGAATAATAGAAATGGGTATCATACCTGGAACTAGATCAATGATGAATTCCACTTCTCTAATCAAGGGCAATCCAGGCAACTCTTCTAGGAATACGTCCGAATACTCACATACTACTGGTATTGACTCAATTCTTAACTCTGATTCTTTTGTATTCAACACAAAGGCAAGGTAAGCCTCATAACCCTTCCTTACACACTTCTGAGCGACCATAGAAGAAATCACTACAGGCAAGCTATCTGACTCGTCTGATTTAACCCGGAGAATATCACCACTTTCACATTTCAATTCGATAAACTTTCTCCCATAGTTTACTACTACATCATGAGCAGTTAACCAGTCCATACCAAGAATTACATCGAATTCATCAAATGGCAAAAGCATGAGGTTAGCCGGAAAACAGTGTCCTCTAATCATCAAAGGGCGATTCCTACATACTTTGTCAACTAGCACATATTTGCCTAACAAGTTTGACATTTTTATCATAAATTCAATAGGCTCAACAAGCATGCTCATACTAGACACCAATTTCATACAAATATAGGAATGGGAAGATTTCGGATCAATCAAAGCAATAACAGTATCATCATAGATAGAAAATATACCAGTAATCACATCCAGGGATAAAGCCTCTTCGCGAGTACGAATGGTGTACAACCTTGCAGGAGCTCTGTCTTCGGGTCTCACAATTGACTCTTTAGGGGCACTCTTACTGCTCGCTCCATTACTTGGATATTCCTGCAGTTTACAACGACCAGCAGTGTTACCCGATCTTGTACTTTGATATCTCTCCTTTTTTGTCATCTCGGGGCACTTTCTAATAAAGTGGTCTAGAGAACCACACTTGAAACAGGTCCTGTCACTCCTGCGACACTCATCGAGGTGACATCTACAACACTGTGGACATTCCGGCCTACTTGGCCGAGCATTATCCACACTAGCAAACGAGGTGGTCTGGGCCTTAGTACCCTAGTAATGTTTATCTTTATTTCTGTTTGGGAACCCAACAGAAGCATGAGAGTGAGAATTGAAATTCCTTGAATTCCTCGATGTGGACTGAAATTACTTGCTCATAGGCCTTTTCCTTGAGTCCCTAGCCTCAAACAAAGTCTATCTCTTCTCTTTGGCCAACTCCTCGGCCTTACAAGCTCTTTCGACTAGTACCACGAACTCTTTCAACTCAAGCATACCAACAAACATCTGAATGTCTTCGTTTAATCTATCCTCAAACCTCTTACACATAATGGCTTCGGTTGACACATATTCCCTAGCATATTTGCTGAGTCTCACAAACTCAAGCTCGTATTTAGTTACTGTCTTTCTTCCTTGTTTCAACTCAAGGAACTCGTCTCTCTTTTGATCCATGAATCTCTGACTGATATACCTTTTCCAGAACTCCTATTGGAAAATTTCCCATGTCACCCTCTCCCGCGGTACTAACGAGACAAGTGTCTTCCACCAATGGTAAGTCGAATCTCTAAGTAGTGATACCACATATTTCATGCACTCTTCCGGTGTGCATGACAATTCTTCAAAAACCCGGATGGTGTTTTCGAGCCAAAACTCTGCCCGTTCTGGATCATCGTCAATACTAGCTCAGAACTCTTCAGCTCCTTGCTTCCAAATTTAATCCACCGGGGGTCTATTCAGTCTTATAATATCCATACCTTGGGTTGCCACTGGAATAGGCTGAGGAATAGGCAAGGGTGGACGGGGTTGAGCATTCGGGTTCGCTCAAACGAACTTCGTGTATCATGTATCCATCATGTGAAGAAAGGCTTCCTGAGCCCCTTCTCCTCCTTCCTGACTAACCATGGGAGGTCGGGTATCAGTTGGTACTATCCCTTCAGCGGGAGCTGGTGCGTTACTTTCTACGTCATCTACCACAGCCCGATCAGGATCCATTTACTATATGAGAACACAATTAAAAATTGTTAGGAGTCGTCACACTATCACAATATATGTATGGCATGTATAACTAAACTCGTATACACGCTACGTTAGTTCGAGAATCGACTAAACCGTAGCTTTGATACCACTAAATGTAACACCCCTTACCTGTAACCGACGTCGAAACAGGGTATGAGGCATTACCTAACATAAGTTCACAAAATCTTATAAAACCGGGACACAAATTTTCGTCCAAATTTAAATCTTTTTACCCACATGCGGATCGTCCCTTATATGGGCCCACGAGGCCCAACACATACATTGAGAGCGGTTTGGGACCAAACCGAGAACTTAGAAATTTTTTCACTAAACAGACTCACACGCCCATGCAGGTGGGTCATCTAATCCCACACGCCCATGTGGCTTGGGACACGATCGTGTCCATAGCCTATGTAACTCTCTATTTATGACGTCATGAACAAAATATGGTCACACGGCCCAGGCAAACGCCCGTGTGCTTAGGCCGTGTGGACAATTAAATTTCATAATTTTTCCAAAAATAGGTGCAGACTTCACATGGCCAGGGCACATGCCCATGTCTTATGGCCGTGTTTCTCACACGGCTGTGTCTTAGCCCGTGTGTTTACTACTAGGCATTTTGTTTATATTAATTAGGGTGCAGGGGACACACGGCTAGAGCACAAGCCCATGAGGCGAGCCGTGTGTCACACACGGTCTAGACACATGCCCGTGTGTCTACCCGTGTAGACAAATTTAAGGCTATATTTCAAGCCATTTTCCACCCATATTTACACAAAACATTCATGGTTCCAAAGGTACTTAAACTCTCTCATGAATCTAATTTGTGTATTCAATTTCTCAACACTTTAGACTAGATTTGGGCTTCATATCATAACAACTCTATTGTACCAAGCACACATGTATCCATGAGCAATAGTTATTAAATTTGCATGCATGCATTCTCATATCAACTTATACACACACATAGTGATTATCATCATTCAGTCATCATCCACCAAGATCCATACCATATGGAATTGGGTCATACATGCATAAGTGAATCGGTTTACAACCCAATAGTCATTATAAGAAATATCTTATGGCCTTATACAAAATGAATCATAACACCCTCATAAGCCAACACATTGGCTAAACTAATATGACATATAACAAAACAACCAAGTTCCTATACATGCCATACTCAAAATAAAGAGACTAACTATACCCAAAAGATCCGATTGATAGTGTGATCGAGACTCTAACTCCCTTTGATCACCGAACAAGCTTAGCGAAACTATAAGAAAAAAGGAAAAGAGAGGGAGTAAGCATAAAGCTTAGTAAGCTTATATGTAAATAATAAGCAATGAAAATATGTAATTTCAACACACACATAACATCACTTAATTCATCACATTCTCCATAATCACTATAATCATATCCTATCTCGTTCAAATCTCACAATGTCTCATAGAACTCAAGATCATGATTTCTTCATTTTCATCATACCAAAATTGTATCATTTTGTAATCTCAATAACTACGAGCTTGGCGTACTTACCTGTACCCACTCAAGATAGCTATACCTCGCCATTCTTTTGTTACATCATGGACTGCCCGTTGAACCGCTTGGAATACTAAGGGTTACTCAAGATATCATGTACATGAGGTAGGGTGTCAATGCCATATCCCAGATATGGTCTTACATGGGACCACATAACGATGCCAATGCCGTGTCCCAGACATGGTCTTATATAAGATCACACATATCGAAACTGATAGCCCAGTTGTGGTTTTACACGATGTCTCATTATGATGCCAAAGCCATGTCCCGGACATGGTCTTACATGGGATCACATGTCACTGCCGAAGCCATATCCTAGAAATGGTCTTATACGGGAGCTCATCCACTCAAATGTCAAAACAATGATACCCTAAGTATTCCCGAGGTTTAATCGGCTTAAGTCACCACAATTCTTTAACAAACAACATCAATGATATTCACCAAGACAATTAAACCATTCGTATAACATCAAATATTAAGCACATAATTATATTAATTACACACAAACTTACCTTAGTACAAAATATGGACAATTACTTCGATTTATCCAAGATTTTACTTTTTTCCTGGTCTAGGCCCAAACTCTGTTTTTCTTTCTCTATAATAGAAAATTTCACTTATTTAATATCGACATTATTCAATTTAGTCCAAAAATCATACTATGGAAAAATTACACTTTTGCCCCTAAACTTTGACATATTTACACTTTTGTCCCTAAACTCATAAAATGAAATGTGTCCAATTTCTTTGTTACCCAAGCCTAGCCGATTCATATTCCTTCTTATAACAGTCCATATTTTTCATCAAATCACATTTTTGACACTTATTTTTGCATGTTTTACAAATAAGTCCTTTTTGGTGTTTTCATGAAAAATCACCTAGGAAAACATGTTTATCTAACACTAAACCTTCATATTCCTTCATAAATCATCAAAGTACATGCATGAAACACATGGGTAAATTTTTGAACATGAACCCTAGCTTAAAAAAATGGTAGAAATAGCTAGTTCATGTTTTAAAGATCTCAAAAACATAAAGAACATTAAAAACGGGGCTAGGATGTACTTACTATCAAGCTTGAAAGGTTGAAGAAACCCTGGCTATGGTGACTCTTCAAATTTGACACAAGCATGAGAAGGATGAAGAGATTTTGGCTTTATTTTCCCTTTTTATTCTTTTATTTACCAAAAGACAAAATTGCCCTTAAAGCCTTCCTTTAAAATTTTACCCATGCATGTCCATTTTTGTCCATAAAAATAGAAATTGGGAAAATTTCTATTTAAGGACCTCTAACTACTAATCTAAAGCCATTTCATACTTAAAACTTCTAGAATCTTTAATTTTGAAACTTTTACAATTTAGTCCCTAAAGTTAAATTGGACATTTTACACATATAATTTCTTCATGAAATTTTCACACAAGCATGTAATCATAACATAGACCTCATAAAAATCACAAAATAATTATTTCTACTTTGAATTCATGGTCTCAAAACCACTTTTCTGACTAGACCCTAATTTAAGATTGTTACAGGCATGTAACACCCGTAACCCATATCCGTCGTCGAAATAGGGTCCTAAGGTATTACTGAACAAAAGCACGACTCTGAACATTCACGCAAGTCATATTCATATATGAAAACGAATGTCTAATTAATTGTTAATCATGAAATTATTAATACACAATACATAAAAAAAATTACAAATCATATAATGAACATGTTAATGATATTCGAATATCTAATAAACATCAATCATTTTTACGTCATATTTCTAAACATGTATAAATTTAAATCAAATAAAATCTAACACAAGGCATTTTAGAAATTAACTTATACGGCATTAATAACCCATAAATGATCAAATAAATTTCAATGAATCTTATCCACATTTTAATCATAATGAAATGGAACTATTGCCTAACATCAATAATGATGCTAATCAAGCTTAGTTCACATACAAAAAGTATACTTAATCAATTACTTATAGTTAACCATTTTATAACACAGTAGCGACTTAAATTGCACTCATTTAACATGCCAAAATGTATATACACCACTAGTCTTTTTACCACCAATTCGGACATTTAAACATTACATAAAACACATATAATGTTGAATATCACCTGTCTAATACATGTTATACCTTAGTTAACAAAATAACCATTATTTACCTTGTGGCCGACGCATATAAACCAAACTCCTTAACATTACATAAATTGAACATACCTTCTATATAAGCCCAAACCAAGGTTAATTGTATACATAACCATGAGGATTATAATTAACCATATTCATTGTCTCATTTTAACAAAGCATATTAACCAACTTCACACATATTTATATATAAATATCATATCCGAATCAACCAATATTCTTACGAACAGGTATATATATTTTTCCCATGATAGGTGCATCAAATACTTAGATACATAAATGCAAAAACTGAATCATTTTAACTAAGAGTGACACATCAACATGATTCATACTATAAATATATCATGTCCGACTCTTTCAAACCACATCCAAATCATCAAGCACTTCAATCACATATCACATATACTTCTATCCATGAATAACCTTAGCCAAACCATTCACATGCATATCCTAAGTAGTCAACCATTTTTAAAGCTTGTAGTACCTAACACAAATATTATACATTCATAGCACATAACCTTATGACTAAAATGCATTTAAACCATACTTAACATAACCGAATTCAAACATAAAAGGGTTAGCCATTTTCGCATGGTTTATATTATACAAAACCAAAATTGAACATTTCAAATTACAATCTAGCCTATATATTCCATAGGTTTGAAAACTCAGCTTATAAAATACCGAAGACAGTCGATAGTGTGATAAGCTTCTCTGACGATTCCCAAGCTCGAAACTTGAATCCAAAATCTATAAAACAGGGGTAAACATGAACACACACAGAATAAGCTTTTATAGCTTAGTAAGTCATAAGCAAATAAACAGCGTAATTACATAATCAAATCATTTAAACTAAACCAAATTATACGATCATAGTTACTTTAAATCTTAACCTTACAAATTCATGTATTTTATATGTACTTCCACATGTATATTATTCATGGCCGAATGAACATATATATATTTCATCAAACTATCATTCAATTTCCAAACCAAAATATCTTTATCATAACTAGTACATATACTTTTATATGCATAAATTCATAGGTCAAGGATAATAATCACATACATATTTTATTATATGGCCGAATACACATACATATTTATAAGCAAAATATCCTTCAATTTCAAAGCTATACATTAATATGTGAACACATATATGTATACTCATAAATCAAAATACAGCACCTTATGCATAAACATGGTAATGAACGAATGAACACTTTTATATATAAAGATACATTTCTAACTATCTTTCAATGGCCAAGCCAAAACACATTTTTCATACCAAATACATATACATTTATATGTATACACTCGTAAGTCGAAGTATAACAATCATACATATATTCATCTCAATGGCCGAATATACTACCAATTGCATATATTCAAAAGTAATTTCAATAATGTTCATATTAAATATTTACAAGACCGAATACTTTTTTTCACATTCACATATAATTTTTACTTTACTTCAAATATGTTTGCATCAAAGATTAAGTAACTTACTCACTTTATTTCAAATAGGTAAAAAACCAATCCATACCTGATCATTTTAACTCACTTTTGCACATTTGATCACAGCTAAACGATGCCCGATAAACCATTCAGAATTGGATAGGACACTCGGATAATCACACATATATCGTACAATGCCAACGTCCCAGACGTGGTCTTACATGTAACCACATATCGATGCCACTGTCCCAGATAGGGTCTTACTTGTACACATATATCAGAGTCACATATCGATGCCATGGTCTTACTTGCACATCACATATCGAAATCCTATGTCATGACATGGTCATTCGTTTTTCCCCGATCCAAATCTGATTTCTTTGGTTCTTGATCTAAACATATTCAAATTAAGCTCATTCAAATATATTTTCATTCAATTTAGTCCAAAAACACATAAATGGGTAAATTACCATTTTACCCCTGACATTTACACTTTTTACAATTTAGTCCCTATTGCACAAAACACAAAACATTTAAAATTTCAAGATACCCATGTTTGGCCGAATATTCCTAGTGTTCATACAAGCCCATATTTTTCATTTATTTCACATTTTAGTCCCTCAAATTATTATTTTTGCAATTTAGTCCTAATTACTCAAAATCATCAAAAACTCCAATACAAAATATGTTAATCTAAAACATATCTTTCATATTTCATCATCAAACAATAAAAATCACAAGCTCTCAACAATGGCACAACTTAAAATATTCATCAAAATCAAAAATTCAAGAATGGGTTTTGTAGTACTCGAAGCAACGATCTCAAAAACGTAAAAGTTATCAAAAACCAAGTAAAAACGAACCTTGAATCAACTTGGAAGATGGCCGAACCCTTGAAAAAATATTCTTTTCTTTATGTTTTTCATATTCAGTCATGAGAATAAAATAAAACTTTGGCTTTTTAATTATATGTTTATATTATATACTTATTATTACATATTTTACTATTATAACCTTAGTAATAAAATTATAAAATCATATATAACATACTCATTATCTTCCATTCTTTCCTCAAATGGGCTAATTGCAACATAAAGGCTTCCATTTAGAAAGCCACTAACAATTCAAGCCTTATGCTTTTAACCATCAAATTTTTAATTTACGCGATTAAGTCCTTTTATTTAATCAGATACCTAAACGACAAAATTAAATCACGAAAATTTCACAGATATAAATTCACACAAAATAAACATAGAAAATATTTTTTAAATATTTTTTTGACTCGGATTCATGGTCCCGAAACCACCGTTCCTATTAGGGTCTAAATTGGGTTGTTACAACTCTCCCCCCTTAGGGATTTTCGTCCCCGAAAATCTTACGATGAGTAGGTTCGGATAACTTTCTTTCATTGCGTATTTTGGCTCCCACGTTGTTTCTTTTTTAAACCCGTGTTTATGCCACAGCACTTTAAGTAACGGAATTTTCTTATTTCGCAATTCTTTAATTTTGTAAGCCAAAATACGAATCAGTTCTTCCTCATATGTTATATCAGACTTAATCTCAATCTCAGACAAATTAATCACATGTGAGGGATCAGATCGATATCTTTGAAGCATTGAAACATGGAATACATTGTGAATCTTTTCTAGCTTAGGTGGGAATACAGTCTATAAGCAACTGACCTGATACGCTTTATAATCTCATAGTACCCAATAAATCTCAGACTCAATTTTCCTTTACAACCGAATCTAAGTATTTCCTTTCACGATAAAACTTTCAAAATAACTTTGTTCCCGATCTGAAACTCTATATCTTTTCGTTCCAAGTCCGCAAATGATTTCTGATGATCTGACGCCGTTTTTAGACTTTTATAGATTACTTTTACTTTCTGTTTAGTCTCTGTGATTAATTTGACCCTGTATATCTTATTTCTACTAAGCTCAACCCAATACAATGATGTACGACATTTACGATTGTATAAAGCCTCATAAGGTGCCATTTTATTGTACACAAATCCACTCAGAGATAGATATCGTTCCCACGTACCTTCGAACTAAAAAAGGCAACATTTCAATATATCCTCAAGTATCTGAATAACTCATTTAGTCTGACCATCTGTTTGTAGATGGAAAGTTGTGCTGAAATGTAATTTTGTACCTATAGCATCATGAAGTTTCTTCTAAAACTGCGATGTATACCTCAGATCTCTATTTGAAACAACAGAAATAGGCACACCGTGTAATTTCACAATCTGAGAAACATATAACCCAGCAAGCTTATCAAGCGAATAATCAGTGCGAACCAAAACAAATTTAGTTGATTTAGTTAATCTCCCCACAATAATCCAGACTGCATCTTTCTTGCTCAGTGTCAACGGTAAATCGGGTACAAATCCATCGTGACTCTGTCCCATTTCCACTCGGGTATCATAATCACTGAAGCAATCCAAAAGGTACCTGATACTCGGCTTTTTACTGGGTGAACCAACAATCAACTACTATGGGCTTCATTCAAAATCATCTGAATCAACATCTGAATTCCTCAAAACACATATTTGGTTTTTGAACCTCAGACAATCTTCAGCATCAACTCGAAACTCTGAATCAACCTTCAAATCACCTTGGACCTACTTTGCTAACAAATCATTATCAACTTTTTGAGTATCACAAATTTTGCTGAATAAATAATGGTCTTACTTTTAATTCAACTATTATTAAACCATCATCAGACATAGCTATATGCGCATTCATTGTACATAAAGCAAATAGTGATTTTCAGCTTAAAACATCAGTAACATTAGCCTTTCCCGGATGGTAGTCAATCACAAGCTCTTAGTCTTTTAACAATTCTAACCATAAGGAATCACAAGATGTCTCTGTGTACTTCATTATTAGAATATACTTCAACCCGTTCATTGACACATGATTGAGCTTCGTAAACTCTTTGTTCAATTTAGGCTAAATCAAAACTAATATTTTAGTGAATAATGTCTTCATGCAGAAGAAAGCTTCAACAATTGAACTAACTTTAATTTACCACAACATTTCTTAGATAAAATTGTTCCAATAGACATAATTCTATATCAAATCCTCAAGAATACAAGTTTTACTTCCATACTATCCTTCAGATCACACATGTACATTTAAAGTTTATTTCTGATCTAGTGGATAGATTCAAACTCATATAACCTAGTTACATTTTCAATCAAATAATTTCGAATCAAATTAAACCACAGAATCGGTCTTTTTGAAGAAATATTTTCTTCTCATTAGAAAGAATAATCCAGATATATCTGTATATATATATACCACAATCATCAAATAGAAATCATATTGTCTGTAATATCCCGAATTAGGGCCTAATCAAAATAATGGTTTCGTGACCACAAATCCGAGATAGAAATAATTATTTTATGATTATTTTGAGGTCTATGATATGATTTCATGATTGTGTGAAAATTTCGTGAAGAAATTCTATGCATAAAGTGCTTAATTTGAAGTTAGGGACTAAATTGAATAAGTTGCAAAACTTGCATTCTAGAAGTTTCTAGTATGAAATTGCTTTGAAATATTAATTAAGAGGTCTTAAATAGCAATTTGACCAATTTCAAATTTTATGGACAAATATTGGAGATGAATGGAATTTTTGGAAAGTTTAGTAGTAAGGGCATTTTGGTCATTTAGGGGTAAAATGAATTAAAATACAAAATTAAAAGCCAATTTTGCTCATCTTCTTCACCATGGACGTGTATACCAAGGGAGACTTCATGGATAGGGTTTCCAAGCTTCCAATCTCGATTGTAAGTCTGTTCTAGCCTCGTTTTTAATGATTTTTACGTTTTTGGAGTCCTAGTAACTTGATTAGCTTATGCTAGCAATAATTCAACCTAGGGTTCATATTTGGAAAAATACCCATAGGTGAAATTTGTTTATTTTGGTGTTTTATGATAGAATATGATGTTTTAAATTATGTTATACAACTTGTGCTACTCAGTTTTAAGTGAAAACGAGCAAAAGGGCTTAATCGGTAAAAATACCTAATAGTCATAAGTACATGTTAGAGTGAGAATTTGATGTTTCCATAGAAGGGAAAAATGATCAGCATGTCATAAAACATAAGAAAATAGGATGAAGTTTAATTTCCGAACCTTGGGGCAAAAGTGCAAATATGCAAAAGTTTAGGGGTCAAAATGAAAATTTTTAAAAATATGATTTTTGGACCCGCATGAATAGTGTGACTAATTATTAGGCTAAATGTGATATTATAGATGAAGGAAATCGAGATTCGAGCTTAAATCGGGAAATACAAGGTTATGGACTAAAATGGTAAATTGTTGTTTATGGATCAAGGTAAGTTCGTATGATAATAATAATGCAATGTTATGTTTGAATTATATTTCTTACTATTATTGCATATATTTTATGATTTAATATATTGGAAAAGTTGATGGAATGGTGTTTATGATGTGGAAATATGACATGAAAGAATGTTACATGAAATGCAAGAAAATGAAGATACATGACAAGTGATATATGAAATATGTGATATATGTTATGTAAATTCTTAAAAGCTGATTTGATATTTGAGTTGTGTCTTATTATACTATGAATGGACAATTGGTACTATGGATAGTGAGATCGACACTTCGAGTAAATTCGTACATAAATAATCTATTGATTCTTTTTATGTTATTATATTTTGATATCATATGAAACGTGGCTGCCTATCAAATGGTTATTTGATGTAAATTATGAATTTAAATTGATTACGGACAATTTAGTAAAATGTTGAAAAGTGAGGAATTTCCCGATTGAACCTTCGGAATAAAAACGATACGAATGATCTATTGTGAGGTTGCATGTGTAGTACTAAGTGCAGGCTACTATGCGTACCCGAAAACTGTGATCACGTGTGTAGTACTAAGTGCAAGCTACTACGTGTATCAGATGGTTAGGTCATGTGTGTAGTACTAAGTGTAGGCTACTACGTGTACCAGATAATTGGTCACGTATGTAGTACTAAGTGCAGGCTACTACGTGTACCGGATAATTGGTCGCATGTGTAGTACTATGTGCAGGCTACTATGCGTACCAGATAGCTTTGGCTACAAGTGTGAAAATATGTGTAGGCAATTGAGTATCAATTATTATTCCGAAGAGTTCAACGAGAAAATCGATTAAGTAAAAATACAATTGAACATGATTATATGATGAATAAGTGTAGGTATATGTTTATGAAAAAATATGAGCAATGTGCTCGATAATTGGGTGAATTTTGATAAGACAAAATGGATTAAGTGGAATTATGTAAGAATGAATTTTAGTGGTAAAACAGTGTTGGACAGCAGCAGTTGCATGACTTTGAAAATTCACTAAAAATTGTGGAAGTTGAATAAAAATGCAAATGATATATGAAAATAAAGCTTAATGAGTCTATTTTCACATGAAAGAAACAAGGGAAGCAAAAGAATTCTATATTGTGTGATATCTGAATTCTTGTGAAATAGGGTCTGAATGAATTCGAGATCCCCTATTTTGACTTTAGAAATTCACCATAAATTGTAAAAAATTTATTAAGAGTCATACCTTACATGGATGGATTCCTTATTGAGTCTATTTGTAAGGGAAACAAACTTCATGGTCGTTGGAATTCTGTACAAGGAGAACTTTGGTTCGTAGTGCATAGAGGTCAGAGTAGTCGTACTCTGAAACAGGGGAGAATTTAACTAATAAACTGTACTAATTGGCTAAACCAAAAATTCTGGAAATTTTATGGGAGAAATATATATATATGAATCTAGTTTCAAGAAAAATTAACAAAACTAAATTTGGAGTTTTGTAGCTTCAGATATGAATGATTTAGTAACTGTAACTCGATAACACATCTTAACCTGAATATGTGTAATTGTACAATTATAGTGTTTTATCTTGAAAAGCATGGTAGTAATTGCTTATTATTTTCATATGAACATACTAAGCGTAAAGCTTACCCATCCTCTCCATTTCTTTAGTATTGGCAGGTCGGCTCGGGGTTGGAGATCGTCGGAGGCAAAATCACACTATCAAACTATCATTTTTGGGAAAATTAATTCAAATATTAGAAATATCAAGTGAGTGGCATGTATAGGAAGCTGGTTTGTGATATGTATTTTTATTATGATGTCTGCATTGAGTTATCGTATATGATCATGAGATGTGGTCCTTATCCATTATGGTTTATAAGTTTAATTAATCGTGCCATGTCCTACGTTTTGATGTGATGATATAGTTAGCTTTGTTTGTTATGCATGTGTTCGAAAAGTTTTGAATTAAATGAAATTTTATGGCCCCATTTTCGTCTATGTGTATTGTTAAGTCTGGTAATGCCTCATACTCTGTTCTGGCCTTGGATACGGGTAAGGAGTGTTACATTGTCATAATAGGATTATCGTCTTACCCGTGACAATAGATAATATCCCGGCTATTAACGAATCAAATATGATTTGAACGACAACCAATGCAGAAGCATAATTTTTATAACTCTGATAACAATGCTGTTGTACTCTCAAATTTCAAACAGATATTATGATTATAATAGATATAACCATTTCCATCAGATAGAAATCTCTTACAGATAATCACACGGGATCATAAGAAAACCAGAATAGTGAGATTTGAATAGTCTGATGCTTCATAGAATATCTAAGAATTACAACCCATATAGAATGATATCAATCCAAATCATATCAATCAAATGATATCCCAAAAAAGATCTAGAAAGAATAATGTTGCTCACTAATACTGAAATCCACAGTAACGGAAGCAATATAATCTTCACATATTTTCAACAGAACAATAGCCAGCAGAAACAGAGTATTAGCATTATACAGATTTCACCATCATCTTTCATATCCACACAAAGGAATAAATACCAAAGAAAGACATAGCAATGTTGAATACAACCCCAAACAAACCAACGATACTTTCGTCTATTAATATGTTTAGCCAATGTTCTTTTATGATAAGAATTCCTTCTGAAATTAAACTGTCACATATACTTCTGAGAATAAATATACACATAGAATGCCCAAAAGGAATCATAATAATTGCCCGACTATAACCACTACATTCAGCCCTCAATAAAATTCAAACATCATTTCAACTGTCTAATTCTGCCATCAGAAATTTTCACATTATCCCTTCACTAACAGAAATCAATTCAGAAAAGATTTTAGCTAATATTTTCCTTAGTTAACATACCTGAATAGGTCATTTATTCAGAGATAACTTCTTCTTTAGCAGTGATGTCACATAATCTGAATAATGCACAGAACTATCCAATATCTCTTTTAATACTAGCTTCATTTGCTGATTCAATCTCTTTTCTGGCCACATTATTAATTTTTTCAAACACGGACCTCTGTAACTCCACACTCTTGAGCTTATTCAACCCAGATCTTATAGATTTCATAGTATCATTTCACTAATAAGGGGGGTGAGGGTAATAAAGCCTTAAATTTAACTTACATATAAATACACATAACACATACTTTTGCAAATAGTCAATTCATTAATATTTTCACATTGTCCAAACATTTAATAAACATTTGTTTTTAATCACCTTTGTTCTTAACACTTAATTCATATACCAACTCAAATCATTAATTCGTAACCAAAACAATTCAGATAGCAATTACAACTCACATATCATAATCTATATGTTCATATAATTATAACATTTGTCAACATCAATATATCATACTCTTCGATCCATACCTTTATGAGTTTCAACTCATCATCATCACATTTCCATTCAAACATTCGAGTACACATTTTGTACTATCAAAATTAGCTCGGTTGAAAACATATTTGTCTCATCAAAACAATTTTCGTCAACGTAAGAAGATATCATACTATCGCAGGTTAAATATGGCATGTATAATTAGACTCACATACACTATGGTAGTCCTAGAACTGAATAAACATAGCTCTGATACCAACAAAATGTAACACCCCTACCCCATATCTGTCGTCGGAATAGGGTCCTGAGGTATTACTGAACAAAAGCATGACTCTAAACATTCACGCAAGTCATATTCATATGTGTAAGCGAATGTCTAATTAATTGTTAAACATGAAATTATTAATACATAATACATAAAAAAAATTACAAATCATATAATGAACATGTTAATGATATTCGAATATCTAATAAACAACAATCATTTTTCGTCATATTTTTATACATGTATAAATTTAAATCAAATAAAATCTAACGCAAGGCATTTTAGAAATTAACTTATACGGCATTAATAATCCATAAATGATCAAATAAATTTCAATGAATAAATAAAACTTATATACATTTTAATCATAATGAAATGGAACTATTGCCGAACATCAATAGTGATGCTAATCAAGCTTAGTTCACATACTAAAAGTATACTTAATCAATTACTTATAGTTAACCATTTTATAACACAGTAGCGACTTAAATTGCACTCATTTTACATGCCAAAATGTATATACACCACTAGACTTTTTACCACCAATTCGGACATTTAAACATTACATAAAACACATATACTGTTGAGTATCACCTGTCTAATACATATTATACCTTAGTTAACAAAATAACCATTATTTACCTTGTGGCTGACGCATATAAACCAAACTCCTTAACATTACATAAATTGAACAACCTTCTATATAAGTCCAAACCAAGGTTAATTGTATACATAGCCATGAGCATTATAATTAACCATATTCATTGTCTCATTTTAACAAAGCATATTAACCAACTTCACACATATTTATATATAAATATCATATCCGAATCAACCAATATTCTTACGAACAAGTATATATATTTTTCCCATGATAGGTGCATCAAATACTTAGATACATAAATGCAAAAACTGAATCATTTTAACTAAGAGTGACACATCAACATGATTCATACTATAAGTATATCATGTCCGACTCTTTCAAACCACATCCAAATCATCAAGCACTTCAATCACATATCACATATACTTCTATCCATGAATAACCTTAGCCAAACCATTCACATGCATATCCTAAGTCGTCAACCATTTTTAAAGCTTGTAGTACCTAACACAAATATTATACATTCATAGCACATAACCTTATGACTAAAATGAATTTAAACCATACTTAACATAACCGAATTCAAACATAAAAGGGTTAGCCATTTTTGCATGGCTTAGATTATACAAAACCAAAATCCAACATTTCAAATCACAATCTAGCCTATATATGCCATAGGTTCGAAAACTCAGCTTATAAAATACAGAAGACAGTCGATAGTGTGATAAGCTTCTCTGACGATACCCGGACTCTAAACTTGAATCCAAAACCTATAAAACAGAGGTAAACATGAACACACACAGAGTAAGCTTTTATAGCTTAGTAAGTCATAAGAAAATAAACAACGTAATTACATAATCAAATCATTTAAACTAAACCAAATTATACTATCAAAGTTACTTTAAATCTTAACCTTACAAATTCATGTATTTTATATGTACTTCCACATGTATATTATTCATGGCCGAATGAACATATATATATATATTTCATCAAACTATCATTCAATTTCCAAACCAAAATATCTTTATCATAACTAGTACATATACTCTTATATGCATAAATTCATAGGTCAAGGATAATATCACATACATATTTATATTATATGGCCGAATACACATACATATTTATAAGTAAAATATCCTTCAATTTCAAAGCTATATATTAATATGTGAGCACATATATGTATACTCATAAATCAAAATACAGCACCTTATGCATAAACATGGTAATGACCGAATGAACACTTTTATATATAAAGATACATTACAACTATCTTTCAATGGCCAAGCCAAAACACATTTTTCATACCAAATACATATACATTTATATGCATACACTCGTAAGTCAAAGTGTAACAATCATACATATATTTATATCAATGGCCAAATATACTACCAATTGCATATATTCAAAAATAATTTTAATAATGTTCATATTAAATATTTACAAGGCCGATTACCTTTTTTCACATTCACATATAATTTTTACTTTACTTCAAATATGTTTGCATCAAAGATTAAGTAACTTACTCACTTTATTTCAAATAGGTAATAAACCAATCCATACTTGATCATTTTAACTCACTTTTGCACATTTGATCACAACTTATCGATGCCCGATGAACGATTCGGAATTGGATATGACACTTGGATAATCACACATATATCGTACAATGCTAACGTCCCAAACGTGGTCTTACATGTAACCACATATCGATGGTACTGTCCCAGATAGGGTCTTACTCGTACACATATATCGAAGTCACATATCGATGCCATGGTCTTACTCGCACATCACATATCGAAATCCTATGTCATGACATGGTCATTCATTTTTCCCCGATCCAAATCCGATTTTTTTGGTTCTTGATCTAAACATATTCAAATTAAGCTCATTCAAACATATTTTCATTCAATTTAGTCCAAAAACACATAAATGGGCAATTACCATTTTACCTCGAATATTTACACTTTTTACAATTTAGTCCCTATTGCACAAAACACAAAACATTCAAAATTTCAAGATACCTATTTTTGGCCAAATATTCCTAGTGTTCATACAAGCCCATATTTTTCATTTATTTCAATCCCTCAAATTATTATTTTTGCAATTTAGTCCTAATTACTCAAAATCATCAAAAACTCCAATACAAAATATGTTAATCTAAAACATATCTTTCATATTTCATCCTCAAAAAACAAAAATCACAAGCTCTCAACAATGGCACAACTCAAAATATTCATCAAAATAAAAAATTCAAGCATGGGTTTTGTAGTACTCGAAGCAACATTCTGAAATACGTAAAAATTATCAAAAATCGAGTAAAAACGAACCTTGAATCAACTTGGAAGATGGTCGAACCCTTGAAAACTTATTATTTTCTTTATGTTTCCATATTCAGTCATGAGAGTAAAATAAAACTTTGGCTTTTTAATTATATGTTAATATTATATACTTATTATTACCTATTTTACTATTATAACCTTAGTAATAAAATTATAAAATCATATATAACATAGCCATTATCGTCCATTCTTTCCTCAATTGGGATAATTGCAACATAAAGGCTTCCATTTAAAAAGCGACTAACAATTCAGCCCTTATGCTTTTAACCATCAAATTTTTAATTTACGCGATTAAGTCCTTTTATTTAATCAGATACCTAAACAACAAAATTAAATCACAAAAATTTCAAAGATATAAATTCACACAAAATAAACATAGAAAATAATTTTTAAATATTTTTCTGACTCGGATTCATGACCCCAAAACCATCGTTCCTATTAGGGTCTAAATCGGGCAGTTACAACTCTCCCCCTTAGGGATTTTCGTCCCCGAAAATCTTACCAATGAGTAGGTTCGGATAATGTTCTTTCATTGTGTCTTTTGGCCCCCACGTTGTTTTATTTTTTTAACACTGTGTTTATGCCACAGCACTTTAAGTAACGGAATTTTCTTATTTCGCAATTCTTTAATTTTGTAAGCCAGAATACTAATCAGTTCTTCCTCATATGTCATATCGGACTTAATCTCAATCTCAAACGAATTAATCACATGTGAGGGATCAGATCGATATCTTTGAAGCATTGAAACATCAAATACATTTTAAATCTTTTCTAGCTTAGGTGGTGTACCACCCCAAACCCGGCTCAAACATTATGGCCGAATTCGGCGTGTCACATTGAAGTGTTTTAGCGAAAACCGTGTTTTCATTAAAAACCCTTCTTAAAATCAAAGAAAATCTTAAAAAAATCTCCTTTCAATCACTTGTTTGAAACATAAGATTTGATGAAAACAAGTCACTTAAAATTTAGTTACGGAAACGTAGAAAAGACATACTATAGTTTAAGAAACCATGTTCAACTTCTTATAGTTACATCACATAGAAATAATAATCCAAATAATAACAAATTGGAAGCCCTATTACAATCTGATTGAATAGTACTTAATAAAATAGAAACTTATATGCTCTTTTAAAAAAAAACAAGTCCAAATTATCTTGCTAGCTGGCGACCCAGAGTTCCTCTTGACATTAAACCTTCTACTGAGCATCACCTAAAAATAAAATAAAAGAGGGAGTGAGTCTTCGCAAACTCAGTGTGTACAACCCTCATCGAAAAACAAGCATTCGAAAGAAAATCATCATACAACAAACATGCAATGCAATCCCATTCAAATTATCCATCCGCTACACACCAGCTCCTTCCCCCATCACACTATGTGGGGATATGAATATCAACCCACCCAGCCAACACACCAATGGTAGCCCGGTTGCGGAACTACCTTCATTTACATATTGGGCTTTAAAAGTCGTCGGTGGATCCATGATTGTTAGGCAACCATGAGATCCTCATATACTTCCTCTGTACCATAATTCCCACCCCATATGCAACCTAAGCAGAACATCATATGTATGCATGTCACATCCACAAAACTTACATTCAACATCTAAGGGTATTTTGGTCATTTTTGCCCTTCGGGGTATTTCGATAATTTTCCTTTAATTACTGTTTTCACTTACCTTGGCCCATGAACAAGCCCCGCGAGCTAAGGTGAACGAATACTATGCACCAGATAGGATTCTAGAGAAGAGGAAGTGGGTCATTAAAACCGCTTAAGTACCAAACTCTCCCTAGATCCAATCCTAGACATGCATATACCCGTTGCCACACCTTAACCCTATAACTTGTCCACGGTCTCAATTAATAAATTAAGTTTTATGTAGTCATCATATACTAGGCCTAATACATACATGCATAGAGCCCACTAGGTCCAATCTTATTCAAATGGCCCATCTGGCCCAGTTCATATTCTTATGGCCCACTACGCCCAATTCATCTTCATATGGCCCATTAGGCCCAAATCATATTATATTCATGCTCACATACAAAATTTCTAACACATAGCATCATTTATCAATCTTTGCCTATTATGGGCCCAACAACCCATCAGGCCCATTTAGCCCAATTCTCAACCCAAGTCCACGAAATTGCCCGTAGGCCTCAGGCAACCTATCAGTTTCCTCTCCACGAGTGTTCGTGCACTCGTGTGACTACCGTAGCCAAACTTTCGACTTTTTGACATTTCAGCTTTTCAAATTTTCAGCATTTCGGCTTTTGCCGATTCATTGTGTGTGTGCAGTGTATGTACACACCTGGTAAGCAAGCGTGATGCGATATCCTTAGCCCAAACCTACAATCGATATCACTTAAAGATTAATCTCACATACTTATCGAATACTTTACCAAAAGCTGAAATCTCACCTTAACCTTACCTTGCGCGATCCACGATCAACTCCTAGATCTGCACCAATCGTAACTATTAAAACCAGAATAATAGGTGACTCGTATCCAACACAAGCCCCCTTACCACCTTAACTATGAACATTCGGCCAACCAAGATCAAGAGCACTTACCAAAGTCTCTCACCAGAGGAGCAAATCGGCAGAGATCCAAGGACTGAGATTCGTTACCTATTCCTACCCAAAACCGATTAGAAGAAGTGAGGGACTGTATACTCAATACTTAGCAAAGCTCGATTATGAGAACAAAGCACTTACACTAGGCTTGACCGATTAAAAAGTGTACTGGCGGCACCAAGAGTATTCTGCCAAGAAGGTTTCTGCCCGTGCAATTTGTATGGTGAAAGAGGGTTATTCGGCTCCAAGGAAAAAGAAAGAAAAGTCAGCAATGAGGTAGAGAAAGAATAGAATTTGGCACAAGGAAGAAGAAAAAGAAAAGAAAGGTAGAGGGTTTTCAGCTTTTTGAGAAAAAAGTTTCTGGTAACAAGGAGAAGGAAATTCGACATTAGCTTCATACCCTAGCATTCGGCACCTATTTATAAGCCTTATAGTCGAATTTTCCCATGCCCAATTCCCCATTCGGCTCCATCACTTCTCCCTTCTCATCTCCTTGTTTTCTCCTTGATAACCCCTTGATCCTTTCCTTAATTTTCTCTCCTAAACACTTCCCTTGGAGTCCACTTTCACGCCACTTCTATCCTTTTAGAAGGCCAAAATTAAACTTCTAAAAACACTAAGCTAGGATTGAAACCTTGGACCTCCTTGCTAGCTATTAACGCCACCTCTCTACACTTTAAGTGGCGTCACTTAGCCACTCCTCTACAAGGCCTTTTTGATACTATTTTCCCCTAACCTTATTTAAAAGCCCAACTACTTGCCAGCCCTGATTCTTTTATTATCTTAACTATAATTTCATTTATTCCTAGGTTCGAACTCAAACTTGAATTAAGACCTACTATAATTATCACATGGCTAGGAACATAAAACACAATTTTTATTAAAACCGAAAACAAAAAAAAGTTTAGGATTTTGGGATTTTTGGGTTTCGAGATTTTTAGGGCATTACAGGTGGCAATAACAGTCTATAAGCAACCGACCCGATACGCTTTATAATCTCATACTTCCCAATAAATATCAGACTCAATTTTCCTTTACAACCGAATCTGAGTATTTCCTTTCACGATAAAACTTTCAAAATAACTTTATCCTCAATCTGAAACTCTATATCTTTTTGTTCCAAGTCCGCAAATGATTTTTGACGATCTGGCGTCGTTTTCAGACTTTCACAGATTACTTTTACTTTCTGTTCAGTATCTCTGATTAATTCGACTTTGTATATCTTATTTCTACTAAGGTCAACCCAATACAATGATGTATGACATTTACGATCGTATAAAGCCTCATAAGGTGTCATTTTATTGTACCAAGTCCAATCAAAGATAGATATCGTTCCCACATACCTTCAAACTCAAAAATGCAACATTTCAATATATCCTCAAGTATCTGAATAACTCGTTTAGTCTGACCATCTGTTTGTAGATGGAAAGCTGTGCTGAAATGTAATTTTGTACCTATAGCATCATGCAGTTTCTTCCAAAACTGCGATGTATACCTCAGATCTCTATCCGACACAATAAAAATAGGCACACCGTGTAATCTCACAATTTGAGAAACATATAACCCAGCAAGCTTATCAATCGAATAATTAGTCCGAACCAGAACAACATGAGTTGATTTAGTTAATCTCCCCACAATAATCCAGACTGCATCTTTCTTGCTCGGTGTCAATGGTAAACCAGATACAAATCCATCGTGACTTTGTCCCATTTCCACTCGGGTATCATAATCGACTGAAGTAATCCAGAAGGTACCTGATACTCGGCTTTTTACTGGGTGAACAAACAATCAACTACTATGGGCTTCATTCAAAATCATCTGAATCAACATCTGAATCAACTTTTGCAACTTAGTCCCTAAAGTTAAATTGGACACTTTACACATATAATTTCTTCATGAAATTTTCACACAAGCATGTAATCATAACATAGACCTCATAAAAATCACAAAATAATTATTTCTACTTCAAATTCATGGTCTCCAAACTTGTTTTCTAACTAGACCATAATTTGGGATTGTTACAGGCATCACAAGAAATTCATAATGTCCTTACCTGGGCCTAAACACAGTTTTTTGATGGTTAAAAGCACATCCAAGTCTTTAACTTGCAACTGATAATAACCAGAATAAAGATCGATCTTTGAAAATATTGTCGCACCTTTCAACTGATCAAACAGATCATCAATACGCGACAATGGATACTTATTTTTTATCATGACTTTATTGAGCTGTAGATAATCAATACATAATCGCATGGATCCGTCCTTTTTCTTAACAAATAACATCGGAGTTTCCCAAGGAGAAAAATTGGGTTGAGCAAAACCCTACCTGTCCACGATTACAACTATGCTTTCAACTCTTTTAACTCTATAAGTGTCATTCTGTAAGGAGTTATAGATATCAAAGATGTTCCCAACACTAACTCAATAGCAAACTCAACCTCTTTCGTCGGTGGTAACTTGAGTAACTCCTCTGGAAATATATTTGCATACTCACATACCACTGGAATCGATTCTAGCTTCAACTCAGAAACTCCAAAATCAAATATATAAGCGAGATACGCTTCACAGCCTTTTCTAATATATTTCTTTGTTGACATAGCCGATATAACATTAGACATGCTATTCAGTCTATCAGACTCAATTCAAAGCTTTTTACCATTTTGACATTTCAACTCAATATGCTTTCATCTATAATTCACCACAACATCATGTAGAGTTAACTAGTCCATACCCAAAAGCATCATCATTCCCTTTTCATGCCCTTTGAACCATTCAGAGTAACATTAGATACGCGGGAAAGCTCACACGAAGTGTGCTAAACATATAACATTTCCTTTCCTTTTCCTTTACATCGTTGCTCACTTGAGCAGTAAAATGGGCCTACTCACACAAACTGACAGTCGAAATGGAAGCTACACGATGCTGCTGTCATGTAACACCCCTTACCCGTACTTGAGACCGGGATAGGATACGAGGCATTACTGAACACATACACGGTCATTCATGCAAAAAGTCGGGCTATAAAATTTTTCCTTAAAACAACTTCATTTATACATACACAATTTCTCCTTAAAATGGGCCTACGAGGCCCAAAACAGCCATCGGAAGAGGATTGGGACTAAATCGAGAACTTTTAGAAAAGTTTAGGAAATTTCCCTAATACAGAGCCACATGCTCATGTGAGACAGGGGACACGCCCGTGTGCTCTGTACACGCCCATGTTCTCCGGTCGTGTAACTCTCTGACTATAACGTCAGCATCAATTTAGTGTCACACGGCCGTGTGGCCAAACCATGTGGTCAATTAAAATTAAATGAATTTTCATAAAAAGTTGTAGACTTCACATGGCCAGAGTACACGCCCATGTGGGTAGGCTGTCCCTCACACGGCCAAGACACATGCCCGTGTCTTGGCCAGTATGTTTACAATTGAGCATACTGACTTGCAAAATTAGGGTGCAGAGGACACACGACCATTCAACACGTTCGTGGGGCAGACCGTGTGTCACACACAGTCTAGACACATGCCAATGTGTCTACCCATGTGGACCATTTAAAGGCTATTCTCCAAGCCAATTGTCACCCTCAATCATTCATACATTCAAACATAATTCATAGCATGCAACATGACATATTTAGACACTTAAATATTTAACACCGTGGCACTCTCACATCTTCATAATGTCATCCTATTACACATTTATTTTGTTACACCATTTAGAAGCATTCCACACCAATTTCATGCATTATCAAACTTGTTACCTTAACTTCAAATTATGCACTCATGTCTATAGTCATTTTAAGCCATTATGTATCCCTTATCTTTTAACATCTAGTCCATACTTTATCATACATTCACCAAGCAATAACATATCACATCATCAAGGCACAAACACATGCATGCGTGGGTAATTAGATTACATTCCAACAATTAAATATTAGCCATATCACCTGGCCATTACAAAATGAATCCTCATTATCATAGGCCTTCACAATTTGGCCAAATAGCATGACACATATCGCAAAATAACCAAGTTCCCTATACATGCCATACTAAAAATAACAATTTCACTATACCCAATAATCTTTTGATAGTGTGATCGAATACTCCGACAGCTTCCGAACCCCGAGCTAGCTTGGCGGAACTACAAAGGATGGAAAAGAAAAGGGGGTAAGCATTAAAGCTTAATAAGTCCACATGCAAATAATATGCAATGGTAGTAAGCAATCAACATGAAAATACGTAATAACATATACATAAAGATTATTCATCATTCAAACCTTTTGGTTTATTTATCATATGTACATATATACTTGCTCATCACAAATTATTCTTTACCAAGGCATTATTCATAGGATCAGCGTACATACCTGTACTCATTGTAGTATATCATATAACCATACCTCTTTCACATGCCCTCCTCGGGACTTTCATTACATTCATTGCATTACCCGTTGAACACTGGGAATACTATTGGATATACGAAAATTGGCACATAAGTGCCACATAAACATACGTAGTCGAAGCTACCTCATATCATGCAATGCTCGCAATGGAGCTACTCACGGGCTTGCTCATATAAGCTATCGATCAATGTGTAACTACACGGGCTGCTCACAAAAGCTGTCAGGTATCTGACCACTCAAGGATTACCTAGCCACTGGTAGGAGACACAAGACCATTGCCCGGAACTCAATCACATGTATCACATCCATTATCAACTCGGACCACTCAACAAGATCGGAGCTCGCATCTATAATGAACTCGAACCACTCAACGAGCTCGAATCCCATATATATCACAAACCTAGACCACTCAAGGAGTTCGGGCTTCTTAATTCCTAGTGACATGTCACTTGTATCGTAAACTATTCCTAAGGTTCAAATGAGATTTTCCTCACTTGCACAAGGCATACTTTATCGTACTTGCTCGTGATGTCATATGTAACAGCCATAATATTATTTATGCTTTCATTACAACCAATAAGTATATAACTCATAATAACAAGAAAACATTTATCACATGATATCAAAACATGAAAAACATGCTACAACACCACATTATTTGCATATGTACTTACCTCGGTACAAAATGATGATAATCGAGCCTAATCATTGTATACTTTATTCTTCCCTCGATCAAGACCCGGTTCACGTTTTTCTTGATCTATAATGCCAAATTTAACTTGTTGATTAATCACATTATTCAAATCAATCCATAATTCATGCCTTGGTAAAATTACCTTTTTACCCCTAACTTTTCACTTATTTATGTTTTAGTCCCTAGGCTCGTAAAATGAAATACATGCATTTTCTTTGTTACCCAAACCTAGCCGAGTTTTCCTTTTACTCATAACATCCCATATTTTTATCAAAAATCAGATTTTTATCACTTATTTTACATCTTTTAGAAAATGGTTCCTTTAAGGTGTTTTCATGCAAAATCACCTAGTAAAAGATGTTGAACACATATCAAACTATCATATTCTTCCATTAAACATCAGAGCACAAACTTTTCATGCATGGGTCAAAATTTCAACATGAACCCTAGCTTAAAATATGGTTAGAAATGAGCAAATCATGTTACGAGGTTTTCAAAAATGTAAAGAATAATAAAAACGGGGCTAGAACAGACCTACTGGAACGTGATATTTGTGACAGGTTTTAAATATTTATAATGAAGCGTTCTTGAAACTAACTATTATCACGATGAAGGCAAGTGTACCTATCGAACAGTAGTATAGCTTTAGCAAGACTAGATTGTTGAACCCAAAGGAACTAAAAGTACTAGTAATGACTATCTTTTTATTATCTAGCCTAAGAATAATGGGGTTTGTTTTAACTAACTAATTAACTAAACTAAGAATTCATAGAAAATAGAATTGGGGAATTACTTTTGGAAAAACTCGATTGATTAAGACAATACCTAATGAAAAATCCACCTAGACTTCACTTGTTATTTGACTCTGAATCGGACGATTTATTCATTTGACTTTATCCGTAGAAATCCCTAAGTTATATTATTATCCCTCTTGAGAATAACAACGTCTAACCCTAGGTTGAATAATTGAAATCTCTTTCTAATTAACTCCCTAGGGTTGCATTAACTCAATTTATGGATCCCTTTATTAGGTTTCACCCTAATCCGATAAAATCTTGTCACCCTATCTCTAGGCTCGCAATCAACTCAACTTAATTATGACAAATGTACTCTTAGACAGGGTCTATTCCTCCTCTGAATAAGAGCCTAACTTGAATCAATATCCTGGAATATCAAGACAAGAATTAAGAACACATAATTAAGAACAAGTCAAATAATTATCATACAATTCAGATAATAATAACAAGATCTTTCTTAGGTTTCATCCCCTTTAGGTATTTAAGGGTTTTAGGGTTTACTTTAGGCCGTGGTCAAGCCTGTTAAATAGGCACAGGCGTGTGGTCCACCCGTGTGAGTCGCGCTTCGATTCTGCCAAATTGACACGGCCGTGTGGTCTGCCCGTATGAGGAAGTCCAGGCTGTGTTGATTTTGTACGTTAGCCCATTTTCTCCATTTTTGGCCTGTTTCTCGTTCCTTTCACTCTCTTATGCTCACCTCAGTATAAAATATGAAATTAAGGTATTAGGAGCATCGAATTCACCAATTTTAAGGAAAAATTATCCATAAAATGTGCTAAGCATGGGATAGAAATATGTATAAATTACGGTTTATCATCTACTTCCAAGCTTGAAAAGTTTGAAAACCCTAGCGATGGTTCTCCACAAATTTTGACAGCTAAGGAGGAAGATGGACAACATTTTCACTTGATTTTTCCCTTTTTATTTCATTTAATTACCAAATGACCAAAATGTCCTTAGGGTTTTTCTTTCAAATTTTTCCTATGCATGTCCATTTTTGTCCAAAATTATGGAAATTGGTCAAATTGCTAATTAAGACCCTCTAATTCATAATCTAAAGTAATTTCATGCTTAAAGTTTCTAGAATGCAAGTTTTGCATTTTATTCAATCTGGTCCCTAAAATTCAATTAGACATTTTATGCATAGAATTTCTTCATGAAACTTTCACATAAGCATGCATTCATATTATAGACCTCATAGAAATCATAAAATAATTATTTCTATCTCAGATTTGTGGTCTCGAAACCACTATCCTGACTAGGCCCTAATTCGGGATGTCACAACTCTCTCCCCGTTAGGGATTTTCGTCCTCGAAAATCTTACCGATAAAAAGGTTTGGGTATTGTTTCCTCATAGTCTCCTCGGGCTCCCATGTAGCCTCTTCAACCCATGTCTTTGCCATAAAAGTTTTACAAGAGCAACACTTTTGTTTCTCAATTACTTGACTTCCCGAGCTAAGATCTTAACCGGTTTCTCACCATAAGTCATATCCGGTCTGATTTCAACCTCTGTCGATACAATCACATGAGAAGGATCGAATCTATATCGGTGCAACATGGATACATGAAACACATTGTGAATCTTTTCTAACTCAGTCAGCAAGGCCAATCGATAAGCAACAGGCCCTATCCTTTCGGTAATCTCATACGGTCCTATAAAACGAGGACTCAACTTGCCTTTTCTACCGAATCTGGAAACCTTATTCCATGGAGACACTTTCAAGAATACGTTATCACCGACCTGATACTCAATTTCCTTTCTTTTCGAGTCCGTGTACGACTTTTGTCTATCCAATGCCGCTTTTAAACAATCACGAATTACTTTCACCTTTTTTCGGTTTCTTTAACCAAATCAATCCCATGTATCTTATTTTCCTTAAGTTCAGTGCAGTACAAAGCTGTACGACATTTACGCCCTAAGTTAAATCCAATACAAATGTGTACGACATTTACGCCCATACAATGCCTCATAGGGTTCCATCTTCAAGCTCGACTAATAACATTGTAGTAAGCAAATTCAAAAAAAGGTAAGTACTTGTCCTGTAACGCCCTCACGCCCGAGACCGTCGCCAGAGTTGAGCTTGAGGTGTTACTAAACTTAATTCATTAATTTAACAGCTCAAACAAATTATTTTTAAAATTTCCAGACAAGGTAACCAACTGCACCACAGTCGCTTAAAAATTCATATCTCGAGTTTCGAAACTCGAAATTAAGATCCGTAAATTTTCGCTAAAACTAGGCTCATATATATATTTACTAATTTTTTTTCTAGAACTTTTGGTCAAGCCAGTTAGTACAGTTTATTAGTTAAAGTCTCCCCTATTTCAGGGTTTGACTACTCTGACCCCTGTGTATTACAAATCAGATATCTCCCTGTAAAGAGTTTCAATAACTATGCCATTTCTTTATTATAAAACTAGACTAAATAAGGATTTTATACAAGTAAAATAAAACTCCTAATTGTTTTTTTACAATTTATAGTGAATTTTTAAAGTCAGAACAGGGGATACAGAGATCACTCTGACCCTGTTCCACCAAAACTTAAATATCTCACAAAATATAACTTATATACCTGTTTTGTTCCATCCATATGAAAATAGACTCATCAAGATTCCATTTCATAACTTACTCATCCTTTAATTCCATTTCTACTATTTTTAGTGATTTTTCAAATTTACATCATTGCTGCTGTCAGATTCTATTTTATGGCAAACTTTACTTTACTATATATTTTCATGGACTAAATAGCATTTTAAACATACATAACATCAAATATGACTTAGATTGGCCATTCCAATGGCTAATCATTTACAAACCCTTTTCTTGCCAAACCATAGCCATATCATAAGATCATTTACACAAAGTGAGTATTTTGCCATACATGCCACATTCAAAACACACAAGCCATTTTACCAATTTAGGCCTTCGGATAGTGTGGACGAATCTTCGACCTATCCCGATTCTCAAGCCGGCTTGTCAACAACTACAATGAATGAAAAGAAGGGGGTAAGCATAGATGCTTAGTAAGTTCACATGCACATAGCAAGTAACATAATCATGAAATTCCACATAAAACATCATTTGCATAAACAACACCAAGACATTCATGTTTCATTTGAATTTAATATCTTTCTACGATTTCATCATACCAAGTTCTCAACCCGAGGATTTAAGCACATACTTGTCAAATTTTCTCATTCACCACACTTACCAATATGTCACCTTCGTTTTAGGCATTCTTCTCATTCACTTAAGATTCACCTGTTGAACACATCGGAATATAATTCGAATACACGGATTTCATGAACGTAAGTGTCATACCCGCAGCTAGACAAACTCAATAGCCTGCGGAACTTATGTAGCCAAGCTACCATGTAACCTGCCCATAAGTGAACTCAGACTCAACACAACGAGCTCGAGCATTCGCATCCATAAGTGAACTCGGACTCAACTCAACGAGTTCGAAACTCAAGTATCCTAGTGACATGTCACTTGTATTCTAATCTATTCCTAAGGTTCAAACGGGCTTTTTCCTAGATCTCACATCTTTATCGTCTTCCATGGAATATCGGAACCGATACTCAGTGATAGTTCATACTCATCAAGTAATTTACATAATTACATATTATTCAACAATAACCACAAAACATAACATTTCATGATAATAATAAGCATCATATCATATAAACAAAATTAAATTACTCAAAATGAAAATTATATTACTACATTTACACATGAACTTACCTCGATACAAAATATTAGCAATCGAGCCTATTCTTCGTAAACTTTATTTTTCCCTCGATCGCAACTTGAATCTCGTTTCTCTTGATCTATAATTCCAAATTAATCTTATTTAATACATACATTCATCAAAACAGCATTTAATACGAACTTTGGCAAAATTACATTTTTGCCCCTAAACTTTTGCATAATTACACTTTTGCCCCTAGGCTCGGGGATTAAACTTCATCCCTTATTCTTATGTTTTATGACATGCTGATCATTTTTCCCTTCTATGGCAACATCAAATTCACACTCTAACATGTACTTATGACTATTATGTATTTTTACCGATTTAGCCCTTTTACTCGTTTTCGCTTAAAACCGAGTAGCACAAGTTGTCTAACATAATTTAAAACCTCATATTCTATCATAAAACACAAAAATACACAAATTTCACCTATGGGTATTTTTCCAAATATGAACCCTAGATTGAATTATTGCTAGCATAAGTTAATTCGAGCTACCGAGATTTCAAAAACATAAAAATCAATAAAAACGGGGCATGAAATCACTTACTCTGAAGCTTGAAAGTTGAAGAAACCCTAGCTATGGGGAGAGGTAAAATTCGGCAGCAACAATATGGAGATTATGATCATTTTGTGTTATTTTTCCCATTTTATTTCATTTAATATACAAATGACCCAAATACCCTTACTACTAAACTTTCCAAAAATTCCATCCATGTCCAATTTTTGTCCATAGACTTAGAAATTGGTAAAATTTATATTTAAGACCTCCTCATTAATATTCCAAAGCAATTTCATACTAAAAACTCCTAGAATGCAAATTTTGCAAATTTTTCGATTTAGTCCCTAATTTCAATTTAAGCACTTTAGGCATAGGATTTCATCACGAAATTTTCACACAATCATGAAACCATATCATAAACATCAAAATAATTATAAAATAATTATTTGTATCTCGGATTTGTGGTCACAAAACCACTATTCTGATTAGGCCCTAATTCGAGATATTACAACTCTCCCCCCTTTAAGGATTTTCGTCCTCGAAAATCTTACCGGTAAACTGGTGTGGGTATTGGTTTCTCATAGTTTCCTCAGGTTCCCATGTAATCTCTTCTACCCTGTGCTTTTGCCACAATAATTTTACGAGATCGACACTTTTATTTCTTAGTTGCTTGACCTTTTGAGCTAAAATCTTAATCGCTTCTTCTTCGTAAGTCATATCCGGTCATAGTTCAATTTCTGTCGGTGAAATTATATGTGAGGGATCTGAATGATACCGACGTAGCATAGATACGTGGAACACATCATGCATCTTCTGTAATTCAGGTGTTAATGCTAGCCGATAAGCTACTAGTCCAATTCTTTCAATTACTTCATACGGTCCAATCAAACACGGACTTAACTTACCCTTCCGTCCAAATCTAAGGACTTTCTTCCATGGAGACACTTTCAAAAATACCTTATCACCAACTTGAAACTCAATTTCTTTTCGTTTCAAATCCGCATAAGATTTTTGTCTATCTGAAGCAGCTTTCAAACAATCTCAAATCACTTTCACCTTTTCTTCGGTTTCTTTTATTAGATCAACTCCATAAATCTGATTTTCCTTGAGTTCAGTCCAATACAATGGCGTCCGACATTTACGACCATACAATGCTTCATAAGGTGCCAGCTTCAAACTCGTCTGATAACTATTATTATAAGCAAATTCTACCAATGGTAAGTATCTTTCCCAACTACCTTGAAATTCCAATACGCAACATCTGAGCATGTCTTCAAGAATCTGAATTACTCTCTCTGATTGTCCATCAGTTTGTGGATGAAAGGTAGTGCTACAATTTAACTTCTACCTAATGCCTCTTGCAACTTTTGCCAAAACCGTGAAGTAAATCTCAGATCTCTATCTGAAATGATTGACAAAGGTATTCCATGAAGTCTAACAATCTCACGGATTGTTAAAGGTATTCCATATGGCATTTTTCTTCCCCAGAGTTAACGGCAACCCTAATACAAAATCCATAGTAATCCAATCCTATTTCCATTCAGGAATCATGATAGGTTGGAGTAATCCGGAAGGTACTTGGTGTTCAGCTTTCACTTGTTGACAAACTAAGCACTTTGATACAAACTCTGAAATATCTCTTTTCATTCCACTCCACCAGTACATTTTCTTCAAGTCATTATACATTTTCGTACTGCCCGAATGAACCGCCAAACAACTATTATGTGCTTCATGCAAAATCTTTTGAATCAACTCATCATTTTTCGGTACACAAATCCGGTTTTTACACATCAAGCAACCATCAGAACCGATTCTGAAATCTGATCTCGTATCAGCTTCACACTGCTTTCTATTGGCTTGCAAATTTAATCATTTTTCTGAGCTTCACAAATCTCTTGTAAAAACATCGGTCTTGCTCTTAACTCTGGTAGAATCGAACCATCATTTGATACCTTTAACTGAGTGTTCATAGCTCTCAAAGCAAATAGAAACTTTCTACTTAAAGCATCGGCAACCACATTCGCTTTTCCCGGATGGTAATCAATAACAAGCTCGTAATCTTTCAATAACTCCAACCATCTTCGCTGTATTAAATTCAAGTTATTTTGGGACATCAAGTATTTAAGACTTTTGTGGTCGGTATATACTCGGCACTTTTCACCATACAAATAATGTCGCCAAATCTTCAAAGCAAACACTATAGCAACCAATTCCAAATCATGAGTCGGATAATTCCTTTCGTGAGATTTTAACTACCTCGAAGCATAAGCCACCACTTTTCTTTCTTGCATAAGTACACATCCTAAGCCATTTCAAGAAGCATCACTATACACCACAAATTCTTTACCTGATTCGGGTTGTACCAACACTGGTGTTTCAGTTAATAACTTTTTCAATTCTTCAAAACTCTGTTGACATTCTTCTGTCCATTCAAATTTAACATCCTTTCAGAGTAGTCTAGTCATAGGATTAGCAATCACAGAAAATCCATTTACAAACTGCCAATAATACCCAGCTAGCCCCAAGAAACTTCTAACATCAGTTACATTTTTTGGTGGTTTCCAATCAATAATGGCTGAAATTTTACTAGGATCAACCCGTATACCATCACCTGAAACAATGTGACCTAAAAATCCAACTTCCCGAAGCCAAAATTCACTTTTACTAAACTTAGCATACAACTGCTTATCTCTCAAAGTTCGCAAAACTATCCTTAAGTGCTCAGCATGTTCTGTCTCATCTTTTGAATAAATTAAGATGTCATCTATAAACGCCACAACAAATTTGTTCAAGTATGGCCGAAATACGTGATTCATTAAATCCATAAACACAACAGGAGCATTTGTCAACCCGAATGGCATAACTAAAAATTCATAATGATCGTACCTTGTTCTAAAAGCAGTTTTAGGCACATCTGACTCTTTTACTCGCAGCTGGTAGTACCCAGATCTCAAGTCAATCTTTGAAAACCATGTCGCTCCTTTTAGCTGATCAAACAAATCATCAATTCTTGGCAACGGATACTTGTTTTTTATTGTCACCTTGTTTAATTGCCGATAGTCAACACACAATCTCATAGAACCATCCTTCTTTTTCACAAATAACACTGGAGCACCCCAAGGTGAAAAACTCGGTCTTACAAAGCCTTTATTAGTCAACTCTTGCAACTGCGACTTTAATTCTTTCAACTCTGCTGGTGCCATTCTATACGGAGCAATCGAGATCGGAGCTATTCTCGGTACCAAATCAATACCAAATTCTACTTCCCTGACTAGAGGCAAGCCAGACAACTCTTCTGGAAATACGTCCGCAAATTCACACACAACCGGCACTGATTCAACTTTCTTTTCAACTTCTTTTGTATTAATTACATACGCCAAATAAGCTTCATAACCCTTTTTCAAATATCTCTGAGCCGACATCGAAGAAATCATACTAGATAATGCCTCTGATTTATCTGGTTCAACCCGCAGAATTTCACCACTTTCACACTTTAATTCTATAACCTTTTCTTTGCAATTTACTATAGCATCATGCAATGTCAACCAATCCATACCCAAAATAACATCAAATTCATCAAACGGCAACAACATCAAGTCGGCCGGAAAGTAATGACCCCGAATCATTAAAGGGCATTTCTTGCAAACTTTATCAACTATCGCACATTTGCCTAACGGATTCGACACTCTAATCATAAATTATGTGTTCTCAGCAAGTATATTCATACTAGACACCAGTTTCATGCATACATATGAGTGAGTAGAACCGGGATCAATCAAAGCAATAACATTAACACCATAAAGAGAAAATATACCAGTAATCACATCGGATGATGAAGCATCTTCACGTGCCTTTATAGTATAAGTTCTAGCTGGATCCCCTGCTTCAGATTTAGCTACTGAATCTCTGACTACATTTTTGCTGCTTGTTTCATTTCTAGCTTTTCTCGAATATCTTCCCCTCGAGTCTGCACCACTAGCTTTTACACTCTAAAATTTTTCTTTTTCAGCTCTCTCTGGGAAGTCTTTAATAAAACGATCCGGAGAACCACACCGAAAACATTCATTCGCTCTACATGGGCCAAAATGATTTCTGCCACACTGCTGGCACTCGGGCTTAACAAATCTCGTATTTCTCACACTAGCTACAGAAGTAGTCTGAGATTTAGGATCCACATTTTGCTTCTTAAAATTTCCATATGATTGTCCAGCTGAAACCTGTGAACGAGGATTCATATTTCTAGATTTTCTGGATTGCTGTGAGAATGAACTGCTCGTCAGTCTTTTCTTCTAATTTCTAGTCTCAGCCTCAACTCTTTTCTTCTCTTTAAGTAGTTCTTCAGCCTTGCAAGCTCGATCAACCAGTACTACCATTTCTTTTAATTCAAGAATCCCAACAAATACTTTGATTTCTTCATTGAGTACGTCTTTAAAAAGTCTGCACATTTTAGCTTCTGTAGGAATATATTCTCTAGCATTCTTACTCAACCTGATGAACTCCCTTTCGCATTCAGTAACGTCATGTTCCCCTGCTTTAATTCAAGAAACTCTTTACGCTTCTGATCAATAAATCTTTCACTGATGTATTTCTTCCGAAATTCTTCTTGAAAGAACTCCCAAGTAATTTTCTCTTTCGGTACTACTAAAATCAATGTCTTCCACCAATGATAAGCTAAATCCCTCAACAACGATATAGCACATTTTAAGCATTCCTCAAGTGTTCAAGACAATTCATCAAATACTCGAATAGAATTCTCAAGCCAAAACTCTGCTTTCTCGGCATCATCATCAATAATTTCCCTGAATTCTTCGGCACCTTGCTTACAGATTCTGTCAACTGGAGTTCTGTGAAATTTCATCAGATCTACACCTTGAGGCATCGAGGGTACAGGTTGAGGAATCGGGGGAGGTGGGGGAGGTTGTGCATTCGGGTTCGTACGAACGAGTTCAGTTACCAGGCACTCATCATCTGGAGAAAGGCTTCCCGAGCCCCTTCTCCTCCTCCTTAACCAACAGTAGGAGGTGGATTTTCAGTTAGCACCACCCCTTCAACCGGAGCTGGTGCATTACTCTATACATCATCAGCCGCAACTGGATCGGGATCCATTTACTATAAAAATATCATTTAAAAGGTCAGAAGTCGTCACACTATCACAATATATATATGGCATGTATAGCAAAACTCGTACATACAACACATTAGTCCAAGAACCGACTAAACTTGCTCTAATACCACCAAATGTAACGCCCTCACACCCGAGACTGTCGCCAGAGTCGAGCTTGAGGTGTTACTAAACTTAATTCATTAATTTAACAGCTCAAACAATTTATTTTTAAAATTTCCAGACAAGCTAGCCAACTGCACTGCAGTCGCTTAAAAATTCATATCTCGAGTTTCGAAACTCGAAATTAAGATCCATAAATTTTTCCTGAAACTAGATTCATATATATATTTACTAATTCTTTTTTAGAATTTTTGGTCAAGCAAATTAGTAAAATTTATTAGATAAAGTCTCCCCTATTTCAGGGTTTGACTACTCCGACCCCTGTGTATTACGAATCAGATATATCCCTATAAAGAGTTTCAATGACTATTTCGTTTGTTTCTTATAAAACTAGACTCAATAAGGATTTCATACATGTAAGATAAAACTCTTAATTGTTTTTTTACAATTTATAGTGAATTTTTAAAGTCAGAACAGGGGATACAAAGATCACTTTGACCCTGTTCCACCAAAACTTAAATATCTCACAAAATATAATCCTATACCTGTTTTGTTCCATCCATATGAAAATAGACTCATCAAGATTCCATTTCATAACTTACTCATCATTTAATTTCATTTCTACTATTTTTAGTGATTTTTCAAATTTACATCACTACTGCTGTCAGATTCTGTTTTATGGCAAATTTTAATTTACTATATATTTTCATGGACTAAATAGCATTTTAAACATACATAACATCAAATCTGACTTAGATTGGTCATTCCAATGGCTAATCATTCACAAACCCTTTTCTTGCCAAACCATAGCCATATCATAAGATCATTTACACAAAGTGAGTATTTTGCCATACATGCCACATTCAAAACACACAAGCCATTTTACCAATTTAGGCCTTCGGATAGTGTGGACGAATCTTCGACCTATCCCGATTCTCAAGCCGGCTTGTCAACAACTACAATGAATGAAAAGAAGGGGGTAAGCCTAGATGCTTAGTAAGTTCACATGCACATAGCAAGTAACATAATCATGAAATTCCACATAAAACATCATTTGCATAAACAACTCCAAGACATTCATGTTTCATTTGCATTTAATATATTTCTACGATTTCATCATACTAAGTTCTCAACCCGAGGACTTAAGCACATACTTGTCAAATTTTCTCATTCACCACACTTACCAATATGTCACCTACGTTTTAGGCATTCTTCTCATTCACTTAAGATTCACCCGTTGAACACATCGGAATATAATTCGAATACGGGGATTTCATGAACGTAAGTGCCATACCCGCAGCTAGACAAACTCAATAGCCTGCGGAACTTATGTAGCCAAGCTACCATGTAACCCGCCCATAAGTGAACTCGGACTCAACTCAACGAGCTCGGATGCCTAGTTACATCTCACAAACTCGGACTCAACTCAACGAGTTCGGAACTCAAGTATCCTAGTGACATGTCACTTGTATTCTAATCTATTCCTAAGGTTCAAACGGGCTTTTTCCTCGATCTCACATCTTTTTCGTCTTCCACGGAATATCGAAACCGATACTCAGTGATAGTTCATACTCATCAAATAATTCACATAATTACATATTATTCAACAATAACCACAAAAAATAACATTTCATGATAATAATAAGCATCATATCATATAAACAACATCAAATTGCTCAAAATGACAATTATATTACTACATTTACACATGAACTTACCTCGATACAAAATATTAGCAATCGAGCCTATTCTTCGTAAACTTTGTTTTTCCCTCGATCGCGACTTTAATCTCGTTTCTCTTGATCTATAATGTCAAATTAATCTTATTTAATACATACATTCATCAGAACAGCATTTAATATGAACTTTGGAAAAATTACATTTTTACCCCTAAACTTTTGCATAATTACACTTTTGCCCCTAGGCTCGGGAATTAAACTTCATCCCTTATTCTTATGTTTTATGACATGCTGATCATTTTTCCCTTCTATGGCAACATCAAATTCACACTCTAACATGTACTTATGACTATTAGGTATTTTTATCGATTAAGCCCTTTTACTCATTTTCGCTTAAAACCGAGTAGCACAAGTTGTCTAATATAATTTAAAACCTCATATTCTATCATAAAACACCAAAATACACAAATTTCACCTATGGGTATTTTTCCAAATATGAACCCTAGATTGAATTATTGCTAGCATAATTTAATTCGAGCTACAGGAATTTCAAAAACATAAAAATCATTAAAAACGGGGCATAAAATCACTTACTATGAAGCTTGAAAGTTGAAGAAACCCCAGCTATGGGGAGAGGTAAAATTCGGCAGCAACTATAAGGAGATTATGATCATTTTGTGTTATTTTTCCCATTTTATTTCATTTAATATACAAATGACCCAAATACCCTTACTACTAAACTTTCCAAAAATTCCATCCATGTCCAATTTTTGTCCATAGACTTAGAAATTGGTAAAATTTATATTTAAGACCTCCTCATTAATATTCCAAAGCAATTTCATACTAAAAACTCCTAGAATGTAAATTTTGCAAATTATTCGATTTAGTCCCTAATTTCAATTTAAGCACTTTAGGCATAGGATTTCATCACGAAATTTTCACACAATCATACAATCATATCATAAACATCAAAATAATTATAAAATAATTATTTCTATCTCGAATTTGTGGTCACGAAACCACTATTCTGATTAGGCCCTAATTCGGGATATTACATTTCCCAACTACCTTGGAATTCAAGAACACAACATCTGAGCATATCTTCTAGTATCTGAATTACTCTCTCGGATTGTCCATCAGTCTATCGATGAAAAGCGGTACTAAAATTCAGCTTTGTACCCAATGCTCCTTGTAAATTCTGCTAAAACCGCGAAGTGAACTTCGGATTTTTATCCGAAATAATCGATAAAGGTACTCCATGAAGTCTCACAATCTTAGAAATATACAATTCGACTAACTTATCAAGTTAATAATCAACACATATCGGTATAAAATGAGCTGATTTAGTCAATCTATCAACCATAACCCATACGGCATCTTTCTTTCTTGGTGTCAACGATAGGCCTCTTACAAAGTCCATAGTAATTCGGTCCCATTTTCATGAGGAACTAAAATAGGCTCAAGTAAACCTAAAGGTACCTGATGTTCGGCCTTTACTTACTGAAAAATCAAGCACCTCGACACAAACTCGGATATATCTCTTTTCATGCCATTCCACCAATACATTTTCTTTAAATCATTGTACATTTTCGTGCTACCTGGGTGAACTGTCATACCTCTGTTATGAGCCTCATGCAAAATATTCTGAATCAACTCAGCACTCTTCGGGACGCAAATCCTTCCACGGAACCTCAGACAACCATCAGAATCTCTCTAAAAATCTGATTCACTACTCGACTCACGCTGAGCTTTCTTAGCTTGTAACTCTTTATCAACTTCCTAAGCATCACAAATGTGTTGAACAAAATTCGGTCTAGCTCTTAACTCTACTAGAATTGCACCATCATGAGATAGGGTTAGTCATGCATTCATTGTTCTCAAAACAAAAAAAATACTTTCAACTCAGGGTATCGGCAACCACATTTGCCTTACCGGGGTGATAATCAATCACAAGCTCATAGTCTTTTAACAATTCAAGCCATCTTCGTTGCCTCAAATTCAAGTCCTTTTGGGTCATCAGATACTTAAGACTTTTATGATCTGTATAGACGTGGCATTTCTCTCTGAATAGGTAATGTCGCCAAATCTTCAAAGCAAGTACAATGGTAGCTAACTCTAGATCGTGCGTAGGATAGTTTTTCTCATGGAGCTTCAGTTGTCTCAAAGCGTAAGCTACTACCTCGCCTTCTTGCATAAGCACACAACCTAGTCCATTCAAGGATGCATCACTGTGAATCACAAAGTCTTTCCCTGATTCTGGTTGCACTAACACTGGTGCCTCGGTTAATAATGCTTTCAGTTTCTCAAAACTCTGTTGGTACTTCTCTGTTTATTTGAACTTAACATCCCTTTGTAACAACCTCATCATTGGAGTGGCAATTATCGAAAATCCTTTCACAAATCGCTTGTAGTATCCAGCCAAACCCAAAAAGCTTCTAACTTCATTTACATTCCTTGGCGGTTTCCACTCAACAATGCAAAAATCTTACTAGGATCAACTTGTATACCATCTCTTGAAACAATGTGGCCTAAAAATCCAACCTCTTGAAGCCAAAACTCACTTTTACTAAACTTGGGATATAACTGTTTATCCCTCAAAGTCTGCAAAACAATTCTCAAGTGTTCGGTATACTCTACCTCATCCCTCGAATAAATCAGAATATCATCGATAAACACCACAACAAATTTATCCAAATATGGTTGAAAAATTCAGTTCATTAAATCCATAAACACGACAGGAGCATTCGTTAATCCAAATGGCATAACAAGAAACTTGTAGTGGCCATACATCATTCTAAAGACAGTCTTAGGCATATCAGACTCTTTAACTCGTAACTGGTAATATCCAGACCTCAAATCTATCTTAGAGAACCATGTCGCTCCTTTTAGCTGGTCAAACAAGTTATGGAAGAGGAAACTTATTTTTTATTGTCACCTTATTGAGTTGTCGGTAGTCAATACATAATCTCATGGAACCGTCCTTCTTTTTCACGAATAATACGGGAGCACCCCACGACGAAAAGCTTGGTCTCGCAAAACCTTTGTCAATCAACTCTTGCAACTGTAACTTCAATTCTTTCAGCTCAGTCAGGGCCATCCTATACGGAGTAATAGATATAGGTGTCGTCCCTGGCATTAGCTCAATACTAAATTCAACTTCTCTAATTGGAGGAAAACTTGGCAATTCCTCCAGGAATACATCCGCATACTCGCATACAACTGACACTGATTCGATTTTCAATTCGGATTATGCCAAATAAGCTTCATACCCTTTTCTCATACATCTCTGAGCAGTCATTGAAGAAATTACCATTGGCGACTTATTTGTATCATCTGATTCAACCCGAAAAATCTCACCGTTTTCACATTTCAATTTCATAACTTTTTGTCTACAATTCACTATAGCATCATGTAGTGTTAACTAATCCATACTCAGTATGACATCAAATTCATCAAAAGGTAATAACATCAAGTCGGCCGGAAAACAATGACCTTTAACCATCAAAAGGCATTTCTTACATACTTTATCAACTATCACATTCTTTCCTAAGGGTTTGACACCTTTCATAAATTCTGTAGACTCGACAAGTATATTCATGCTAGATGCCAATTTCATACACACATACGAGTGAGTAGAACCGGGGTCTATCAGAGCAATAACATTAGTATCATAGAGAGAAAAATTACCAGTGATCACATCAGGAGAAGTTGCATCTTCACGCATGCGTATGGCTTAGGATCTAGCCAGAGCCTTAGCTTTAGATCTCACTGTTGTAGCTCGTGTCACATTCTTACTACAAGACCCATTCCCAATATTTCTCGAGGGTCTTCCCCTAGAAGCTGCGCCACTCGGTCTAGGACTCTGAAATCTTTCTTTCTCCATCGTCTCAAAACAGTTCTTAATAAAATGGTTTAGAGAACCACATCTAAAACAAAATCCTTCACTCACCCTATAGTTTCTAGAATGACATCTACCACATTGCTGGCATTCAGCCTTGGAATGTTTAACGTTACCCACACTTGCCACGAACGTAGCCTGAGATCTAAAAACTTAATTTTGCTTTCTACGATTCCCGTACGAGTGTCTAGCCGACACATTTAAAAGGGAGAACATCTCTCTAGGTTTCTTAGACTGAGATGGCAGCGACTTACTCTGGTATCTCTTTCTTGTGTCTCTAGCCTCAGACTTGGCTTTCTTCTTTTCTCTGACCAATTCTTTGGCTTTACAAGCCTGCCCAACGAGTACCACAAATTCTTTCAACTCAAAAATACCTACTAATGTCTTAATATCCTCGTTAAGTCTATCTTCAAATCTTTTGCACATCTTAGCCTCGGTGGATACACACTTCCAAGCATATTTGTTGAGTCTGACAAATTCTCTCTCATATTCACTAACTGTCATACGACCCTGTTTCAAATCTAGAAATTCCTTACGCTTCTGATCGATGAACCATTCGTTAATGTATTTCTTTTGGAATTCCTCTTGAAATAATTCTCAAGTAACCTTCTCCGGTGGTACCACAGATATCAGCGTTCTCCATCAGTGATATGCCGCATCTCTCAGCAAAGATATGGCACATTTTAGGCACCCATCGGGTGTACAGGATAGTTTACACGTATCGAGTTCTCTAACCAGAACTCTACTTTCTAAGGGTCATCATAGACATTTGCCCTAAATTCGTTAGCACCTTATTTTCGAATTTTATCAACAGGTGTTCTAGCAAATCTCATGAAATCCACACGTTGAGGCATCACAGGTGCGGGTTGAGGTAGGATACGAGGCATTACCGAACACATACATAGTTCTTCATGCAAAAGGTCGGGCTATAATTTTTTTCTTTAAAACAACTTCATTCATACATACACAATTTGTCCCTAATATGGCTTACGAGGCCCAAAACATCCATCGGAAGAGGATCAAGACTAAATCAGGAACTTTTAAAAAAGTTTACGAAATTTCCCTAATACAGAGCCACACGCCCGTGTGAGACAGGGGACACGCCCGTGTGCTCTCAACACGCCCATGTTCTCCGGCTGTGTAACTCTATGACTATGACGTTAGCATCAATTTAGTGTCACACAGCCATATCACACGGCCGTGTGGTCAGACCATGTGGTCAATTAAAATTAAATGAATTTTTCATAAAAAGGTGCAGACTTCACACAGCCAGAGTACACGCCCATGTGGTAGGCCGTGTCCCTCACACGGCCAAGACACAAGCCCGTGTCTTAGCCCATGTGTTTACAATTGAGCATACTGACTTGCAAAATTAGGGTGCAGAGGACACACAGCCATTCAACACGCCCATGCCCCTGTGTTTCCTGTGTGGACCATTTAAATGCTATTCTCCAAGCCAATTGTCACCCACAATCATTCAAGCCAATTGTCACCCACAATCATTCATACATTCAAACATATTTCATAGCATGCAACATGACATATTTAGACACTTAAATATTCAACACCGTAGCACTCTCACATCTTCATAATGTCATCCTATTACACATTCATTTTGTTACACCATTTAGAAGCATTCCACACCAATTTCATGCATTATCAAACTTGATACCATAACTTCAAATTATGCACTCATGTCTATAGTCATTTTAAGCCATTATGTTATCCCTTATCTTTTAGCATCTAGTCCATACTTTAGCATACAATTCACCAAGCAATAACATATCACATCATCAAGGCACTAACACTTACATGCATGGGTAATTAGATTACAACCCAATAATCAAATATAAGCCATATCACCTGGCCATTACAAAATGAATCATCATCATCATAGGCCTTCACAATTTGGCCAAATAGTATGACACATATCACAAAATAACCAAGTTCCCTATACATGCCATACTCAAAATAACAATTTCACTATACCCAATAATCTTTTGATAGTGTGATCGAATACTCCGACAGCTTCCGATCCCCGAGCTAGCTTGGTGGAACTACAAAGGATGGAAAAGAAAAATGGGGTAAGCATTAAAGCTTAGTAGGTCCACATGCAAATAATATGCAATGACAGTAAGCAATCAACATACAAAGACGTAATAACATATACATAAAGATTATTCATCATTCAAACCTTTTGGTTTATTTATCATATGTACATATATACTTGCTCATCACAAATCATTATTTACCAAGGCATTACTCTGCCCTCCTTGGGACTTTCATCACATTCATTGCATTACCCGTTGAACACTCAGAATACTATTGGATATGCGGAAACTTGCACATAAGTGCCACATAAACATACGTAGCCAAAGCTACCTCATATCATGCAATGCTCGTAATGGAGCTACTCACGGGCTTGCTCATATAAGCTATCGATCAAGCTGTAACTATACGGGCTGCTCACAAAATCTGTCAGGTATCTGACCACTCAAGGATTGCCGAGCCACCGATAGGAGACACAAGACCATTTCCCTAAACTCAATCATATGTACCGCATCCATTATGAACTCGGACCACTCAACAAGCTCGGATGCTCGTATCCATAATGAACTCGGACCACTCAACGAGCTCGGACTTCTTAATTCCTAATGACATGTCACTTGTATCCTAAACAATTCCTACGGTTCAAACGGGATTTTCCTCACCTGCACAGGGCATACTTTGTCGTACTTGCGTGTGATGCCTTATGTAACGGCCATAATATTATTTATGCTTTCATAACAACCAATAAGCATATAACTCATAATAATAAGAAAACATTTATCACATAATATCAAAACATTAAAAACATGCTACAACACCACATTATTTGCATATGTACTTACCTCGGTACAAAATGATGATAATTGAGCCTAATCGTTGTATACTTTATTCTTCCCTCGATCAAGACCCGGTTCACTTTTCTTGATCTATAATGTCAAATTTAACTTGTTTATTAATCACATTATTCAAATCAATCCATAATTCATGCCTTGGTAAAATTACCTTTTTACCCCTATCTTTTCACTTATTTATGTTTTAGTCCCTAGGCTCGTAAAATGAAATGCATGCATTTTCCTTGTTACCATAGCCTAGCCGAGTTTTCCTTGTACTCATAACATTCCATATTTTCATCAAAAATTAGATTTTTATCACTTATTTTACATCTTTTACAAAATGGTCCCTTTAAAGTGTTTTCATGTAAAATCATCCAGTAAAAGATTTGAACACATATCAAACTATCATATTCTTCCATTAAACATCAAAACACAAACTTCTCATGCTTGGGTCAAAATTTCAACATGAACCCTAGCTTAAAATATGGTTAGACATGGGCAAATCATGTTACAAGGATTTCAAAAATGTAAAGAACATTAAAAACGGGGATAGAACGGACCTACTTCTAAACTTGAAACGTTTGAAAACCCTAGTTATGGTTCTCCACAAATTTTGGCAGCTAAGGAGGAAGATAGACAACATTTTCACTTGATTTTTCCCTTTTTATTTCATTTAATTACCAAATGACCGAAATGCCCTTAGGGTTTTTCTTTCAAATTTTTCCTATGCATGTCCATTTTTGTCCAAAATTATGGAAATTGGTCAAATTGCTAATTAGGACCCTTTAATTCATAATCTAAAGCAATTTCATGCTTAAAGCTTCTAGAATGCAAGTTTTGCATTTTAGTCAATTTGTTCCCTAAAATTCAATTAGACATTTTATGCATAGAATTTCTTCATGAAACTTTCACATAAGCATGCATTCATATTATAGACCTCATAGAAATCATAAAATAATTACTTCTTTTTCAGATTTATGGTCTCAAAACCACTATTCTGACTAGGCCCTAATTCGATATGTCACATGCCACAAGTTGATGAGTATCCGCAACAAATATCGGACCTCAGCCATCGATAGGACATTCAGGACCAGCACCTGAAACATGGTAACCCTAATGACATGTCATTTGTTTCCTATATATTCCTAAGGTTCAAACAGGGCTCGATAGTCGTCGCAACATTATTAGATGTCCATCATTTCTTTACTTGATAATTGGCACAATAACATATATATCAAAATAACATTGAAACGTTATTTAAACACACGAACTTACCTCGATAACACAAATGTCGAAACAAGATCAACTAATCTAAGGTTTTAGCTTTTCCTCGATCTAGATCCGTATGAGGTTTACCTTGATCTAAATAAGCAAATTCAATCCATTTAATATTCATACTATTCAATTCGATCTAAAATTCATACTTTTGCTAAATTACACTTTACCCCTAGTATTTAACTTCTTTGCAATTTAGTCTTTAAGTTCGTAAATTGAGATTTAAGCAATTTCATCCACATTTCATGTTAGCTGAATTCACTAAGGACTTCTATCAATCTATAAAAATTAGTATTTCACAAATTTACCATGGTACTTTACTACTTTTACAAACAAGTCCCTAAATGATATTTTTATCAAAAATCACTTTACAAAACTTATTTATTTAACAACAAAGATTCATATCTTCCATTAAAATTCAAAACTCATGAAAAATATTCATGATAAAACCCTAAACCTTTAAAAATTTTGCAAATTAGTCACTGTGCTAGCTAGATTAAGCAACAACGACTTCAAAAACATAGAAATCATTAAAAACGGGACAAAACTGCATACCATGCAAGTAGAATTAAGCTTAGCCGAACCTAGCATACTCCCATGGTGTTTTCTCTTTTATTTTTCAGTGGAAGAATATGAGTAAAATTAAGAAATATTTTAGTTTTAATCATTTTAACCTTCTTTACTTATTTACATATTTAACATTTATTTAACACCAAAATTTTATTTATACATAGCCATATACATCCACTAACCTCATTAATGGTCTAATTACCATCTAAGTCATTCCACTTTAAAGTTCTATAGCTAATTGATACCTTTAACTAATAGAACTCTACTTTTGCACCTTTTACGATTTAGTCCTTTTCACTTGATTAAGTATGCAAACGTCAAAATTTCTTAACGAAATTTTTATATGACCTTACTAACATACCATAGACATTAAAATAATAATAATAAAATAAATATTTACTCATCAAATTTGTGGTCTTAAAACCACTGTTCTGATTTCACTAAAAACGGGATGTTACAAGCACTTAGTGCCTCATTAGAAAATCCAAAGTAAATATATTACGCCCAACGCTCATTAGTATAACTAAAGTATAAGTTGTGCCCAAAGCTCATCAACATGTAGTCGAAGTAACCTATACTTGATCTATCATATGGCATGCCAACTATATCCGACTCTACCCGAATAGTTAATAATGTAACAATTTTTTCAATCATCATTTTGTTCAATTCGCATCTCATCAACAAAATTCATTATTCAAATCATCAATTCATCTTAAAGAAAATTTCAGTCCAATTCATAGTTAATTCCATAATTTCATCAAATTTCACTATTTTCAATTCTATTCAATTTAGTCCTCTATCTCAAAAATACAATATTTGCATACCAATTCAATTCAATGAATCAATCTCAAGTTGTAATTCATCAAATTCAATTTATCAATCAATTTATCATTTCTTAACGATTTAGTCCATATATCACCTTTTGTACCAAATTGCAAACAATTCAAATTACTATCAAACATACACAAAATCATAATTCAAATATATAAAAAATTAAATAAAATTTATATCATATGAACTTACCTAAAAAAATCAGCAAGTTGAAACTTCAAGAACTATTCAACAATTTTATCTTTTCCTCGATTATTTTTTATTTGTTCCAATTTTCGATTTATACAATTATTCAATTCAATTCATCAATTTCAAAAATTTTATAAAATCTTATTATAAGTATGAATTAGTTCAATTTTCATTTTTCAAATGCCCCTAAAATTTTGCACTTTATTCAATTTAGTCCTTAAAGCCAAATTTGCAATATCTTTCAAACTTGAGTTTTGATTTCGAAACCAATCTCAATTACATCCTTATATGACCTTTAATATTTATAATTACATAATTTTCACATCAATTTTGAAATTTAAACACTTTAGTCCTTATGTACAAGAACTAGCAATTCACTTTACAATCTAGTCATTTTTCACATCTAAGCTTAAAATCTAACCATTGAACACCAATTTTGTAACACCCCTAACCCGTATCCGTCGTCGGAACAGGGTTTTGGAGTATTACCGAAACTTTCAGAAACATTTACAGATAAATCGTGTAAGTTACTATTCAAATTCTGAAATCATTCATAACGTCCCTTGCATGGACCCTCGAGGTCCAATAAGAGCATTAGAATCGAGTCGGGACTTAATTGGAACCTTTAAGAATTTTTTGCGACTTTTCAAAAATTTTCCAAGGTGCAGGGCTTACACGCCCGTGTGGTCCAAGGGACACGCCTGTGTGACCTTGGGAGACGCTCGTGCTAGAGGTCGTGTTCGACCCCGTATAACTCTCTGACTTGCACACACGGCCATGCCACATGCCCGTGTGCTAAGCCGTGCGGTTAATTAATTCAATTCAAAATTAGATGCAGGTTTCATACAACTGAGACTCACACCCTGTGCTCAATTTTGAGCATTCTGTTTCTCAAAATTAAGGTGCAAGGGACACATGGCCTAACAACATGCCCGTGTTACCAGGCCGTGTGTCATAGACGGTTTAAACACACGCCCGTGTATCTGTCCATGTGGACAAAATAAAGCCATTTCTAGCTTTATTTCTCACCCAAAATTTCACCCATGACCTGCATCACACATACAAATACCAACCATTTCAAGCATTCAAGATAAGCAAACTCTACCAACATGATATATCATCACAAGTATTCATGTTTACAATCTTACTCTAAAATAAGCATACTTGTTTCCCCTTTCTTAATCAAACAATATATAGTACCTATGTTATCACCATAACATGAACATAAATTTATATATACATGTACCAAAACATAATCATCACTAGCCATTCCAATGGCTAGATTACAATAATCATTTACATTTTCATGTCAATATGGCCGACATAACCTATACATGCCATTACAACCATAATTAATTTACCATATATACACCGACATAGGCCGATGGATAGTGTGAGTGATCTTCTCCAAGCTTCCAATCCAACGAGCTTCTGATTTACTCTAAAATAGGGGAAAATTAAAACAGAGTAAGCATAAAAAGCTTAGTAAGTTTGTATAACATGGTACTTAACTTACCATTCACCCTATTTGAGGTAACTAAGTAAGGCATATTTAACCACTCTGATCTCAAGACCTACACATATTCTCGTTGCCCGTGTTAGTCATATACTCCATAGTAACATCAAGAAATGTATGGGTTCAACAACAATCAAGTTCTCATGCACATATGCTTTTCACAACATGCATTCATTTAACATGTATAGACCATTTCTTATTATTACAAGTATAGCTTCATAGTAGTTTGTTTCGAGTTTAGATCATTTCATGTCAGGATTTTACTCATTTTATTCGAGCATTAAGGTCACACAAGTAGTAGTACATTCAAGGTGTACGAGTCTATGATCAAGGATCAAGTAATTTCCATATAGAAATATCAACTTCTTACATTTCATGTAATATTCTTTTCATGTCATATTTTCGTATCATGTATATCATTCCATGTCATTTTGTTTTAAATTCATCTTTGCCCTTGTCAGAACTTTACCCGTTGAATTTCTTCGAAATATCGATAGATACACTGGTAGACACTCAAGGTGTACAAATTAGAATCCGTCATTTCATGTCCAATAGTACCCTTAAGGTACAATTTTCAGAGAGTACACTCTCGAGCTACACATGTATACAACAGGATTACCAGTCCAGGCTAAATCTTTTTTATGTCATATGCTCTAAAGAGCTTGATCTGGATTACCCGTCCAGGCTAAATCCAATCCATAACATATGTTCGAGAGGACTTATGTTAGGATTACCCGTCCAGGATAAATCTTTTCTATAATGAAGTCATTAGGATTACTTGTCCGAGCTAAATCCATTCTGCAACGAATGTAGGACCTCATTTATTTCAAGCAATTATATTTATCCATCGATTTTCATTTATTCAAACGGGATTTAACAATTTCCAAGCATTTTCCGATATGTGATCATTTCATACATCTTTAACATCCATATAACTCATATGATAATATTCCACATCCATTTCGAGCATAAAAGCAACATTTCCATTGTTTACCCTTTTAACATCTATCGGACATTATCAATTAATTTGAACAATTTTTATTTATCAGGCTTGATCGGATATGTAATCCTCTCACATATATATGACATTTATACAATTTACATAATCAAAATTGAAACAAGCATGTAAATAAACATAATTTAGTTACACGAACTTACATCAACAAAGGTTCGTGTATAACATCTACTAATTCAACATTTTCCTTTTTTTCCTCGTTCTAACTCAAAATTTGGTCTATCCAGATCTATACGAGTAAATTTTACATCAATTTCACACATCTCATATTTAATTGGACTCAATTTACATCCTAGGAAAAATTACCATTTTGCCCCTAACTTTTCATAAATTATCATTTTGTCCCTAGGCTCGGAAAATGAAATTCATGAAATCTGACCCTCTACCCAAGCCTAGCCGAAATACACATACAACTTTTATAGCACATACATTTCACAAATTTTAGCATTTTCCATGGATTTTCATCATTTTTCATTTTAGTCCCTAAATCAAGTTTTCATGAAAAATCACTTTGTAAAAGTTATTTATCTATCATCAATCTTTCATTTTCTGTCATAAATTTCTAATTTCCAGCATATACATCCATGACCCATTTTTCATACCTTGATAACTTTTCAAATTAATCCTTCAAATAGAGAGATTAAGTTATCCTGATTTCAAAAATATCAAAATTACTAAAAACGGGGCTTGAATACTTACCCAATTTGGCCATGAAAGTTTCTTCTCTCTCTCCTAGGGCTTCCATGTCTTATTTTTGGGAAGAAGAGAAAATATGATTTTCTTTTCTTTTCATCTTTTTAATTAACTAATTTAATGGAATTCCAATTTAGTCCCTAGCTTTTTTCTTATTTTCCATGGATGAATCATCCAAAAATATATACATACTTTTTATTAATGGTCTAATTTCCATATAAGGACCTTAATTTTTGAATTCCATAGCTATTTAATCCTTATAGCTACCAGAATTTAACTTTCACATTTTATGCGATTTAGTCCTTCTCGTAATTAGAAACTTAATCGATAAATTTTTTTTATCAAAATTTTCACATGACATTTCTAGTATAATATGGATCACATAATAAAATAAAAATAAATTATATTTTTCAGCTCAGATTTGTGGTCCCGAGACCACTGTTCCGATTTCACCGAAATTGGGTTGTTACAAATTTCATCAATAATTCATCAATGGAAACTTTTAGAAACTTAAAAAATTACAAATTGGTACATGGGCTAGCTAAATCAAGCTACACGATCTCAAAAACATAAAAAATACAAGAAAAGGACTTAATTACCTTTACCAATCTATAGCCAAAAGTTTTGAAGTTTTGAAACACTTTCTTCTTTTTGGTTTTAGTTGAAGAAAAATATGAGCATAAAAATATGTTTTGTTTCTTTTAAATTTTAATCTTTTATACCTAGTTTTAACATTTAATTAATTTAATTTAATTTAACTTAATTAACTAACACTAATCCTAATTAACAAAGTTGATGGATGCTTGTTCTCTGCCACCACTATATGTCTTAATAAAGGTCCAACTGCTCAATTGGTCCATTGGTTACTCAAAAATCTATTGTGATAAATTTACAGTTTAGTCCTTATACCTTAATTAACTATCAATTTAGCAAAATTAAAGGACCAAAATTTATTTAACCTTTATAATAACCTCATAAATATTAAATAATAATATTTACAACTCGAATATCAAAAATGAGATTCTAAAACTGTCATTTTTGTCACGACAGAAAAATGGGCCTTCCACTTCTCCATCGATTTTCATTATTAACTCTCATTTTTCCATATCGATGGTAGACTTGTGGCTAAGAATTATCTTCCTAACTAAATGGGAATTTACAAGTCTTCCTCCAAATCTTATAGTGATGATTTATAACTATATGTATGGCATGTGAAATGGCATAAATTGAGGTAGAAATTGAATTGGTAGCTTGGTTAATGAATGAATAAATATATTAGGTATTTTGAAATAAGTACTTTGAAATGTGCCTATGACATGGAACTTATTCTTGATAGTTAATGTTTGTGCCTAATGTTTATAAGTCATATAAGTGGTTCTAATTGAATTCAAATGGTAAGTCTTAATAACATGGTATAGGAAAAGCATTGGTAATTGCTTGACTAGGTTATTAGATTGTAATGACATGAAATGTTAAGTTTAATTGATGTATAGATAGTAAAGTATGGAAAAGAAGATGAACATGAATGTTGAGCTTGATTAGTGTAACAGCCCAAAATTGACCCTAGTCGGGAAGTGGTTTCGGGACCACAAAACCGAGTCATAAAAATAATTAATTTCCATATTCTATGCTTATTATGTGTGTACATGAGTATGTGGAAGTTTCATTCTCCAATTTTGCCAATTGCATTAGAAATTATTAAATAGGGATCGATATGAGACATGGTGAAAATATGATAGGCTAATTTAAAATGGTCTATTAATGCATGTTATGAAAATGATGGGTTTGCATGTCAAATTACCCAAAATTTGAGCTAGTGGTTGGCCATGCTATGGGTGGAAACATGTTGGGAACATGTTGGCTTAGTGAGGTATGTTAGAAAAAAATAAAATAAGGAGTATGGGTAATAAAGAAATGAAAACAAAAAAAATGAGTGGTTGTTTCCCCCCCCCATTGCCGTGAGCTAAAGAAAGGAAAAGAAAAATTTTGTTCATCCTTTTTCATCCTCTTTTGACCGAAAATTCTAAGGGAGGAGGAAGGAGTTCTTGCTTCATGTTTGGTTTGGAAGAGAATTAGGAGGAAGTTTGGCCATGCATGTAACTAGATTGAGGTATGTTTGATATTATTCTTTGAGATTCATGTATATTTTAAGTTGTAAGTTTGAAATCTACCTAGCCATGGTTCAAACTTTGTTAAATGATGGAGATGATATTCGGCCATGAATGTTACATTCTTGGTTGGTATTTTGATGTCTTTGGTGATGAGGTATGGAGATGGTTGACTTTGAGTGTTTGAACTAACTAAGGATCAAATAGATGCATGGGTACAAAGTAGGAAGAATCGGCTACTATGGTTGATACTAATGCCGAATGTGAAAATGTTATATTAAGTAATGTATGTGAATTGTGTTAATAATATGAAAAAATATATATATTTAGATGTATTATAAGTGATTAAGTATTAAATCAAAAGTTGCTAAAATTTCCATTTCTTTAGCCGAATATGTGTTTGATCAATGAAGAATTTGTTGGAAAATATAGGTGAACTTGGTAAGAGTACTCGGCTTAGTGTATAAATGATATAAAGATTTTAGAAATTATTTTTGGTTAGGTGTATGTATGATTAGGTATATTCGGCCATATGAGTAAATATATAGATGATGTTAAATTTGATTATGTATAATGGGCCATATAGGGTACACATTGTGATATTAACTTTGATTCTCTATAATTGATCAAGTGGGTGATTAGTAAGGGTGATTGCCGAATATACTAACATACATATGCATGTGTAATTGGATTGTAAATATTTAGCAAGGCGGTTAAACTAGTTGATTTATTGATTAAGCTCAAGGAGTTAAAGGAGGAGAATCGAGCAAAGGCAAAGAAAAGATCATCGAGTAGCCGAGTTGGAACCATCTTACCCAACACAAGTAAGTCATTAAGCATATCTTTGGTATTGATTTAAAGGATCGTAATACCTATACCATTGTGTTTAATGAGATGAAATGTATACAAATGTATATGTAAGTAGAGATGAAATTTGTCGAATGTAAAAAGGAAGTGAAGCCTATAGAGTGGCTGGTTTTCGGCACTAAGTGTGCGGGCAATAAGTGTTCACGGTCATGAGATTGGCACTAAGTGTGCGGGTTTAAATTGTACAGCACTAAGTGTGCGAGTTTAAAGTACATGGCACTAAGTGTGCGCGGTTGATTATTAAGCACTATGTGTGCGAACCCAATATATATTTTCTATAAATTATTTACATTAAGGGTGCGACTTTACCGAGTCGATTTTGGACAGCGGAAAAGGTAAGTGTGCGAACTTGAAATGCATGGCACTAAGTGTGTGAGTTTAAAGTGCATGGCACTAAGTGTGCGCGGTTGATTATTAAGCACTATGTGTGCGAACCCAATATATATTTTCTATAAATTATTTACATGAAGGGTGCGACTTTACCGAGTCAATTTTGGACAGCGGAAAAGGTAAGTACCTTGAGTTCATGGCTAATAGGCGCTATGTTTATATTTGGAGTTGAGCTTGGTAAGTTTTGAACCTATGTGACGATTATAGTTGAAGTCACGTACATAAGGTTCATTGTGGAATAGGTGAAAGTTCGTTTAATTGTATGATTATAACGAAAATAAAATGATGTATGAAAGGCCAATGTAGGACTTGGTATGAGATTGAACCATAGGGTTTAAGGAACTATGGTATAGTTTGGTATGGATGGAGTACTTAACCTCATTTCATTGTTTCCTGTTGTGATAATTTTATTAATGGATGGTTGTGGAATGCTTATGGCTTACTGAGTTATATACTCATTCGGTGTTTGCTTGTCACCTATTCTAGGTTTCTTGGACTCGTCTCTTTTTGCGTGATCGTGCCGTCGTCGAAGTCATCACACCGGCTAGCAACCTTTGGTATTTTCTTCTTAGTTGGTCTAAGAGAACATTTCGGCATGTATAGGCTAATATGTTTTGTTGAAATTTGGTATGTAAACTTTTAGCCATGCGAAAATGGCATAATGTTCGGTTGAATTTGGTTCTAATGTTGGGACGTAAGTCTTGGTAATACGATTTTTATGCCATATGTCATGGCTGATTAATTTTGGTGTTAAGACTCATGATATGGCAATAGCGTAGTAGGGAGATGTTTGACAATGATTAGCCTTTGGTATGGCTAGTCATGATTATAATTTTGTGATATGTATGATGAATTACTAGTTAGATCAATGAGAAATCACGAAATGGACATAGTTGCTTCAGTAACAGATGCTGGCAGCAGCAGTGACGTGGGATTGAAAAATTACAAAAATTAGTAGGAATGGAATTAAATAGTGAATAAATTATGTAATCGAAGCTCGATGAGTCTATTTTCATATAGAAGTAACAAAACAATCATATGGACAGTATGTTAAGAGATATTCAGGTTCTCGTGAGACAGGGCCAGAACGGTTTCTGGGTTCCCTGTTCCGACTTTGGAAATTCATTATAAATTAACCAGAGATAATTAGGAGCCATGCCATATATGTATAGATTCCTCTCTGAGTCTAGTTTCTATAGAAACAAACGGCATCAGTATTGAAGCTCTGTACAGGGAGATATCCAGGTCGTAATGCGCAAAGGTCAGTGTAGTCGACCCCAGTAACATGGGAGACTTTGACTAATAAACTGTACTAATTGGCCCGACCAAAAATTCTAGAAAAAAATATGTAGATGGACATATGAGTCTAGTTTCAGGGAAAATTCACGGAACTGGATTTCGAGTTCCAGAGCTCAAGATATGATTTTTAAAGCAACTAGTATGCAGATTGGCAGCTTGTCTGGAAAAATTTTAATAAGTGGTTTGAAGTCTGTTAACACCTCGTGTTCGACTCCGGCGACGGTCTCGGGTTCCGGGTGTTACAATTAGCATGTTTTTGTTATGTTTTAATTCAAATGAAATTGGTATTTGGTAAACATATTGATAGGTTTTGTTGGAAACTTTGAAATAGGTACCAAACAATTCATTTTTACCAAAAAGAGGGTCTATGTCTTGACAACCAACCTACCTCATCTCAATGTCGATCGACAATATGTGACGTCGAGATGTCAAGTGGTCTGAAGTTACGATGTGACATACTATTTTGCCGACGTCACAACGTTAGCCCTAAACTTTTAAAACTTTTGTCATTTGGACCTGTTTCATGCTCAAGTTGACAAAAGGGCTTTCGTATGCTCAATTAAGACTTGGAATTGATGGTTTAACATATTTTTGAATATGATTAACTCTTGATTACATGTATAAAAGATTATATGTTGTCTGATTGACTGTGGTTGCTCTGGCAATGAATGTAGCATTTCATAGCTTATACTCAACGATTGGGTTGGCCGAAGGGTGTTACATTTATTCTAGTGGTTTAACAATTGACCTCAGCCAATTATTGTTTAAATAAGGTTGTATGTATTGATAAAACTTTATTCAAAATATATTGAAATTAAGGAAAATAAATATTACTACAAGAATGTTACTTGGTAACCATCATAATGAAATTTCTGAGGATGAAACTTTCTTAAGGAGGGAGAGTTGTAACACCACAAAAACTCTAAACAAACACATGGCATATTATGGTAACAAATATAGTGAAATTTTGAGAAAATTTTGAAAAAAGAGTTAGATAATGAATTAATGTGAAAGAAGATCTGATTTTGGATAAGAAAATTTATGAAAAGAATTTTAGAAATACCAATGTGACAAAAATGCTAAATTGCGAATTTTGAAAAGTTTAGGGACTAAGTGCAAATATGAATAAAATGGGAAAATTGAATTATTAGTGATGAACTGGAATAATTATAAGTTGGAGTATGTATTTGTGTGATGAAAATCACTTTTGGGACTAAATTGGAAAGATTGAAAGGAATAGGGACTAAATTGTAAACTTCTCAAAATTATCGAGAAAACAGATAAAGATGTAATTTCACTATATATGAATTTATATTGAATATTATAAGTGAATTATGAGTTTTGGGATTGATGATTGCCTATTATTAAGAAGAAATTGTATAATTAAGTCAAAAAATGGGCAAAATGATAATTTTTTTCATAAAAGGGTATTTGGTCATTTCTCAAGAATTATATAATGGAAATATCATTTGAGTAATATATTTTATATTTGGATTAAATATGGTGAGATTAATTTTGGACCACACATATGAAATAATCTTTGACCAACTTTGACCTTAAGGATATTTTATTGTTTTAAATGGATTAAGAATGGATGAAAAACATCCCCCAACTAGCTAGTTGCAGTCGGGGAGCCCCCAAGAGAGCTCTCTTCTTCTTTTTTTTCATTTTCTTTTCTTTTTTCTTCAAATTTCCTAAAGACTCAATACCCAAACTTTGAGATTTTGCTAAAATCTCTTAGAAAACAACCAATCAAAATTTTCAATAAGAGTTTCATGCATTTAAAGAGAGAAAATGGAAGTAAGAGAGAAAGCTTCATTAAGGTTGGTAATGATGTTTTCTCCTCCTCCTCCTCCTCCTCCTCCTCCTCCTAGCTTAGTGTTTGGTGATTTACGTTATGAGAAAGTTATGAAAGTTTGATGGTTAATATTTTGTGATACTTTTTATTTATGAGAAATTTTGGAATGATGGAAATGAGTTTGCAAGCTTGTGTGGAAGAAGATTCAAGGTGTTAGGAAGCTAATATTTGATTTTTGCATATCAAGAGGTAGGTACCCTTGGATAACCTTGCTTCTCCTATACTAATATTCTTAAGAAATAATAAAATTGTGTTGTGAATGTGAAAATGATTTCATGGCAATTATATATAAATTCTATGGCTTAAATATGTTGAAATAAATTGTTGCCAAATTATGGTAAAAATGCTTAATGGAGAATTCCATATTAACTAATCTTATAGTATGAGATTGATTGTCATGGAATGGATAAAATATGTTACATTTGTCAAATATAGAGTTAAGGGGTAAACAAGGGTTTAATGTGTTAATGGGCCACCATGAAAATTTTTAAATGATTTATATAATGTTGCCACCACCTTGACCAATTAATGAAATTTATATGTGGTAAATTGTATACGAGTAAAAATGGAAATTTGACTTGTAAATAAGATCGTAATGACCTCTTCTTGAAATTGTTATGATAATGTTCTTAAATGAAGGAAAACTATTACTTAGGAACCATAAAAGTTATTATATGAAAAAATGAATATGTTTATATAAATTAGACGAATTTGTGGAAAAATTAAGCTCATATATGTGAAAGCACTTCAGGTGCTTTTATGTGAAAAATGTATATGTGCTAGGCACTTAGTGTTAATGGCTTTAAATAAATTATTCGATTGTGACCTTTAAGTGCCCTAGTAAACTTAGTGACATAGTAGGATATGATTGGCATGCTAATTGTAACAGCCCGATTTAGACCCTATTCAGAACGGTGGTTTTGGGACCATGAATCCGAGTCAGAAAAAAATTATTTTAAAATTATTTTCTATGTTTATTATGTGTGGATTTATATGTGTGAAATTTTCGTGCTTTAATTTGGTTGTTTGAGTGTTCGATTAAATAAAAGGACTTAATCGCGTAAAATAAAAATTTGATGGTTAATTGAAAAAGGGTTGAATTGATGTTGTCTTTCTTATATGAGGTATTTAGGTTGTAATTTGACCATATGTATTATTCATGGACGGTAGTAACCTTAATTTATAATGGCATTATATTTTAAGTTAAAGGTTAGTTAGGTAAAATGTTTAATATCATGTATTAAATAAAACATAAAATAAAACATTAGTGTTCATACTTGTTGCATGACCGAAACTAAAGAAAAGAAAAATAAAATAAAGGGGTTTAATTCGGCATTATTGAAGCTTGATTCAAGGTGAGTTCTAGCTCAGTTTTTGATAATTTTTACGTTTTTGAGATCGTTGCAATGTAATGTACAAAGCCCATGCTTGAATTTTTTTATTTTGGTGAATATTTTGAGTTATTCCATTGATGAACATTTGAGCTTTGTGAAGTTAGTTGGTGAAATATGAAAGATATGTTTTGGATTAACATGTTTTTTATTAGAATTTTTGATGATTTTGAGTAATTAGGACTAAATTACAAAAATAATAAATTGAGGGGCTAAAATGTGAAATAAATGAAATGTATGGACTTGTATGAACACAGGGAATATTCAGCCTAAGCATGATATATTGAAATTTTGCATATTTTGTGTTTTGTGCAATAGGGACTAAATTGTAAAAAGTGTAAATATTAGGGGTAGAATGGTAATTTTCCCATTTATTTGTTTTTGGACTAAAATGAATGAAAATATGTTTTGAATGAGTTTAATTTGTATATGTTTAGATTAAGAACCAAAGAAATCGGATTTGGATCGGGGGAAAACTAAAGTTGTCAACTAGTCGTCCCGTTCTGATTTTCATCATTCGAGGTAAGTTTACAAGCAAGTAAATGCTGTTAATTTTCAAAAAATGTAAACTTAAATTATTGAATTGAATATTAGGAGTATTTATATATCATGACCGAATGTGTATATGCTTGGGAATTAAGTTTATGAATTTGATTCGACTGAGTTATGATGTCCGAAAGCCCTGTACGGACCGTAGGATTCTGATATATGTGTTTTTGTGTAAGACCACGTCTGGGACATTGACATTGTTTGATATATGTAACTGTCTGAGTATCCTATTTGATTCCGAATGGTTCAACGGGCAATGATAAGTTATGATCGAAGGGTAAAACGAGCTAAAACGACTAGGTATGAGATAGTTGATTACCTATTTGAAAGAAATAAGGTAAGTTGACCATTAGGTATATGGTGTAAATTAAATAAGTTACTAATGTGAATATATGTGCCTTGTGAAATATATTCGGCCATTGCTATGTATATGCATATGATTTTATATTTTGATTCATGAGTATATGTATATGTGTATAAATGTACTTGGTCATATAATGATATTTAGCTTTGAAATCGAAAGATACTTTGTTAATATATATATGTATTCGGCCATAAATAAGTTTATATGTGAAAGTATATGATATACGTGACATCATAAGATAGGTTTAATATGATTATGATAGTATAATTTGGTTTGGTTAAGTGAGTTGATTATGTCATTGAATTGCTTATTTGCTTATGACTTACTAAGCTTAAATAGCTTACTATGTGTTATGTTTACCTCTATTTTATAGATTTCGAGATCTAGTTACGAGCTCGGGGATCGTCAGCAAAGTCGATCACACTATCGACTGTCTTTGGTATTTTATAAGCTAAATTTTTGAAACTATGGCATGTATAGGTTAGATTATATTTTGAAATGCTGGATTTTTGGTTTATGTATATATATAAGCCAGAAGAAAATGGCTTGTTTGTTTTGTTAGAATTGGTTTCAAGTTTTGAACAACTTATGAGTATGTTTGGTTCTGGTTTTGATGTTCCGGTCAAAATGTATTTATATGTGAATCATGGTATATATATATGATAATGGTAATGAAGTTATGCCAAAGTATATGCGTATGATATATTTGGTTTAAAGTGAAATTGTGGTTGATTCAGCTATGGTTATGCATAGCTAAAAGTATATGTGAATTTGGTTGATATATTGATTAAGGTGTTATTATGTAAATTGGCATTAAATGATATTGGTTATGTTCGAACATGGTAGAAATTTATTTTGATATGTCTATTATATGGTATGTAAGATTTGTGTTTTGATTTATAAAATATGTGTGTGATATGCATGATATCAAGTATGGATATGTTCGGCAATTACATTTGAAAATGGAATAATATGTTATATGTATTACATGTTTTTAATAGGCTATGAAATGGCTTTACTATATTATGCATTTGGTTATTTGGTGTGGTTTATTTTTGACATAAAATTTGACATATAATTTGTCTTATAAGCTTTGTTTAGAATTGGTAAATGATATGTATGTGTATTCAGTTAACGATAGATAAATTAGATATGTATGCATATAACATGTACGTTGGTGGTTTGATATTTATGTGACAAGTTGACATATGTGTATACGAATATTATATGGTAAGTTTAACTTAAAATTTATGGTGGAATTGGTATGATTAAAATGTTTGATTTTGATAGTCGAGTAGATGAACAAGTAAATAGGTTATGTAATTGTAATTTTTGTCATGATGTTGGCATATACATTTTGGTATATTTGATTAAATAATTATGTTTTGAAATTATTCGTAGATTGATTGAATATATGATAATTGAAGTAATGCTTGTTTATTAGAAGTGTTATATGTGTATATAGTAATAAAGAAGAATGAAAGTTGACTTTAAATAAGACATACGTGGTTAGCATGTTATATATGTTCGGCTAAACTTTAGGAAAATGACCTTATGAATAGTAACTTGGTTTTTAATATATCTATATAACCTATTATAATTGATTTGATTTAGTATAGGTCCAAATGTGATGAATTAAAATGATTAAATTTCTATGTGTATCCATGAATGTCCGAAAATTGTGTTTTCGTTTAGTAATACCTCGTAACCCTTTCCTGACGACAGATACGGGTTAGGTGTGTTACACTAGTATGGATTTATGTGTACTTAGAATGTCATACTTGGAGTTTTGTTGCCTTCAATCTTTGCACATATTACACACACTCTCTGCTGCCTTTAGGTTATGCAGTCACATGCATATTTTAACGCCTTCGGGCTTAGCACTTAGGTGCTCTTTGGTGTGTTTGGCGGCTTGGCACTTTGGTCCCCATTGGTGTGTTTTGAAGGGATTTGATTTGGTACCTAGCACTATGTGCTCTTTGGTGTGTTTTGGAGGAAGTCCCATGTATCCAAGTCATTTCCTTATATTATTATGGGCCATTTGAATAAAAATATTGATAATAAGATGTTCTTATGATTATAAAATTTAAATGTACTCTAAAGTATATTTTTTTAAAGGATTAACAAGTTAAAAGGCTATGTTTTTATGATAAGGTCATCCTGTAGCCATAAGACATGAAATTGTGCTTAAAAATTATGTATTGGTATACCCCTAATAAGGAAACAAATGAGGGAAGATATGCCTTACATAAAGAATTTATAGCCATAAGTGGAACACACATGTGAATAAACTAGAAAGTTAAGTTAAAAAGGCTATGAACTTAGATTGAACAATATTGGTAACCTTGATAATAATCTTGAACATGAATTCTCAATACGAATTGTTAAAGAACCAATAACCAGTAAATTGAACTCTATAATCAGTAATCAAAACCGAATCTGTTAAAATGGCTTAGTATGATGGAAATGAACTTGAAAAATTCTTAATAAGGGACTTAACATTTATATTAGTATAAGATAAATAAGCTTATCCTTGATTACATACTAAGTTGTTAGGCTCATGCATTAGTGGTTTAAAACGCGCCAATGAGAAGTATAAGATTTGAATTTCACATCACCTTTCATTGAAGTTGTAATGTATTTATATTAATTGTTATTGCATAAGGACTTTGACATGTACATAAAGACTTAATTTGAATATGATATTTATAAAAAAAATAGTTGAAATTCAAGTTATTTTGATGTTATTAATTAAGTTTTATTTCGTTATGTTACTTGAATGAGTTTATGCCATGTATTTAAGTTTAAATGAAGTTTGAAATTAATTTATGATGAGGTTTAAATGCATTTATGTTTTTTTTAAAACTTGATTAATTTGATTTAAAGAATATTAATATAAAATAAAATAAACATTTTCATAAAAGGAAAAGAAAGTTAAACTTAAAAATATTATAATAACATCTATCATTGTATTGATGGTGAAAACGAGCGAAAAATATTACGAAAATAGAATTTGATACATAAAATAATAGCTAGATTGACAAAAATTCTTGATTGATAGTAATTATTAAAAATTTTGAGCTATACATTAAAAATGTATAGTACAATTAATCCTTAAAAAAGTTTATGAAAGTAAAACATAACACTTAACATCAAATACCATTATATCAAAACCCTAAATGCGATACACTGTCAGCCACTCAGCCCTCCTTTAATGAAAGATAGCCCTACACCCTCATATTTGCTCTGGCTTCCATAAAAGCCAAGCCAATCTCTCCCTTCTCTTTTGTCTGTTTCTCACAAAATCTATTCACTCTCCCCAGCACATGCCTTTTCAAAATCTTCACACTAAAAACTTTAAAAAATTATATATATATATATAACCCTTTCTTTATTATACATCAACACAAAAAATGGAGATCTTGACAAGTATCCAAACTCAAATATCCTAGAGAAAATCCCCCATAAAAATTTCATAAACAGTTGGCCCGCCCTTAAACACAACCCTCCACCACTTTACCTTCCACCATTTCTTTTCCCATTACCCCTTGTCTTTCTCTTCTCATTTTAGTCCCTAACCAGACACATCCAAAGCCACGTTGGAAGAACCAATGTCAACAGTACCATATTCCCTATGGTCTTCCATTTTAAGCTGGTTTACCCCAACTGTGTTCTTTGTCTTCCTTAACCTTACAATAGGTACCATCTATTTCACTTCCACTTTGAGTTCCAGCAAGCCTAGTAGTGACGCACAAAGGCAGTACCACCCAGATGATGAAACAAACCCAAAGTTTGTTAGATCTCCATCTATGTTGCAGAGGCTGAAATCTATCAACTTGTCTGCTTACAGATCTCAAGAACCTGTTGTTGCTAGTGCTACCACTGCCTATGAAAGTGTCTCTGATGTGGGTGATTTCCATTTCTCTTTTCAACAACAAACCCCTCAACAACAGCGCCAGCCTTCCTTTGAGAGATCCCCTTCTGTTTTGCAAAGGCTAAAGTCCATTAACCTCTACGGTTACTTCTCCCCAGAGCAGACCAAAAGCCATGAGAGTTACCCCCATTATCCTCCAGAGGTAGCTCAGGGTGAGGGACATGATGAAAAGGTGCAAGAGCCTGAAAAACAAGATGAAAGGGAGGGAACCCAAGGTGAAGGAAAAACGCTTGATGAAGTATACAGTCAACTGAAGGAGGGAAATCATGTTGCGAGGACCAAATCTGATACTAAACCAGCATCTGGTGAGGTACCAACTAAGCTTCCGAGGAAGATGAAGAAATCTGCAAGTGTAAAGTCTGCTTTTCAACATTTCGAGGAAGGAGATATCGTGGAAAATCGACGGCCGGCCACCGTGAGAGAAGGGAAAGAGAAAGCTACGGAGGAAGAAGACGATGAGGTGGATGCCAAAGCTGATGATTTCATCAACAAGTTCAAGCACCAGCTGAAACTGCAAAAGCTTGATTCCATCATTAGGTACAAGGAGATGATCAATAGAGGGAGTGGTAGGTGAAAAGCTTTACATTTTCAATCTTTTTTTTTGGGGGGGGGTTAATTTCAGGGTTTAATTATTGGTGTAGATCTACTACTGGTATTGTTTACATCTGTTGGAACTTTGTGTTCAGGAAAAAAAATATGGCACTTTCATTTCATTTTCTGGTTTTTTTATTTTTTATTTTAAGTTTCCTTTGAATGGGGTTTATCAGTTGTGTTATTTGGTTGTTCTCTAGGCATTTATATCCATTAATGTCCCAATTAGTACTGTTTCCTGGTTCATGAATCATATGATTGTCACCATTGCCATTACTAGCATTAGTTTTTAGCTGTTATCTACTAAGAGTTAAAGTGGGTACAAGAAAAATGTTGTAGAAGGGCATGCCATGCAATGGACCCTTAGTTGTTTTTTCAGACAAGACTGTGGAAACCTGTAGGTTCCAAGTCTGGAAGTGGAGAAAAACTGTGTAAAGAGGGTATTGGCCTGTTTTACAGGAGGAGAGGGCAGGCCATGCTTACAAAGACCCCACGTTTTGTTTTGGATTGAAAGGGACAGAACAGAAGAGGAACGATGGTGGGATTGAAATTGAAGGGAGAGATGGGGTAATTTGGTACAAATATATATGAATTTATTTACTGAGTATTAGGTACATTAATCTTATATTTTTATTTTATAAGTAGTGGCGAAGTCTGAATTTAAGTGTAATTGTTTAAATTAAATTGTATATTTTTATAATTTTTAAAAGATAAAATTAAATTTTTATTATTTTTAGAGAGATTAAAATATAATTTTATTTTTATTAATTTAAATTTTTATAAGTTTTAAAGGGAGTTAAAAAAATTTTAATTTTAGAGATGGCCGGGACTATACCCGCGCCTGGCTAGGATAAAATATTTTATATAATATTTGTTTATTTTTAATATCATTTGTGGAGTTTAAAAATTTTAATGTGTGAAATATTTTTTATTAGATTTGTCAAATATTTTCCTTTTAAATTTGTTTGTCCACATAAAATGGCGATCTCCATCTGTCGCACTGTCAGGTGCTTGGCTGTGATGCACGTGGGAGATTATGTTTGGCTACTATGCATTTACACCCAAATTTAATGTGCATGTAAATGATGTATGGGGGATAGTAAGAGTTTGGAGTTGCCATTCCCGCCTATCAATTTGACGTTTGATGGAGTGAAATTTAACAGGTAATTGAATTGAAATAAAATTTGAATTAATTTAAATAAAATTATTTGAGGTAAATTAAAAAAATATCTTGAATTAATTTTTTGTTATAATATAATTAATTTTATGGAGAATATAAATTTAAAATTATATATATTTGAAATTATTTTCAAAGTAAAATAAAAAATAAAATAAAATACTTTAATATGATAAATTTAATTTATAAATTAAATTATTTAGGTCCCAAAAATTATTATTTTAGAAAATTATTATTTTTTATATATTTGTTAGATTTTTTAAAAAAAATTATAATTTTATAAATAATTTGAATTTCAAAATTATTTTAAGTTTCTTTTTTTTGTATTTTTTTTTGTTGAGAGAGCAATTTTTTCATTTTTAAAAATTGACAAGGACTTAATGAGTATTTATATTAAACGATTATTCGAAATATTTGAGTTGCTCAATTTGTAAAATTTAATTCAACTCTAACTTGAAACTCGAACTACTTATTCAAGTTGAATTGAATAACTCAATTCGATTAATTCAAAATTTAATTTTTTTTCGGTTTTTTTGAATCGAATCAAGTTTTGCTCACCTTCAGTTGAATTTATGTTTGTTTATTGGGATAATAATTTAATTAGCTCTCTATTTAACTTTTCGTTTTTTAAATTTATATTTTTATCAAATTACCTTAAAATGGATAAAAAAGTTAATATTTTTTAATTTTATTGATGTGGCATATACGTGGATTGCCATACAGATGATATATTAGCATTTAATTAATTTTTAAAAATTTTAAAAATTTAAAAGAATATTTTAAAAAAATTAAAAGTTATTAGAAAAGTATAAACAATATATAAAAAATATAATTTTTAAATTTTTAAAAATTAATTAAATACCAATGTGTCATTCAAGTGGCAACCCACATATATGTCACAATAGTAAAATTAATAACACTAATTTTTCATCCATGTTAAGGTGATTTGAGCTAAAATAGGTAAAAGATTAAATGAAAAACTAAAATGAATTTTTGTTTTTTTAAATAAAGTTGGAGGGAGAACAAAGTCATTATACCTTGTTTATTTAATTTTTATATTTTTTTATGTCAATTTAATTTTTATATTTTAATTTGATATTTTGTATTTTTTTAATATCAATAATTATTTTAAATGGTTGAAAATTATTTTTAAAGTATTTTAAAAAACACGTCATCATGTTAGTTAAAAAAAGTGTTTGGGAAAAAATATATAAATAAAATTTGAATTTCAAATTTGAGCATATTAAAAGGACTAAAATTAGAATTTCACCAAATGCGTCTTGAATAAAAGCTCTGTTTAGTCTGAGGCCAGTCTAGCATTATTGTTACAATTGAAGTGACTTTAAAAAATACTGTTAAAAATATTTTTAAAAACACATGATAAGTTTTTTACTTTGATTCAAAAAAGCATTTAAAAAAATAGCATTGTTTTGAATAATAAAAACCCTTTATTTAACATTGAATTTGTAGTAAAAAAAGAACAAAAAAACAAAAAATTGACAACTAAAAGGAATTGTTAAGCATACCTACATTACCAATCAAGTTGAATTTGAAGCCTTTCTTTGATCATTCTTTTTAGGTTGGTGGGTTTGATTTAAAAAACACAAGTGAAATTGATCACTTTTTTTCATAGCACTATCATCATGTGTTTTACTTTGAAAACGAAAGTGGGACCATAATTTGCACACTAATCCAATAGCTTTCATTATTGATTAATGCCATCGAAATGACATAAAATCTACCCAAACATACATTTTTATGTAATTTACACCCGCAATTGTCATTTCACATAGTTTTGATTGTTTTCAAATTCTTTTCTAACCCCAACCCCATATTGTGATGTAATAAACATGATAAAGAAAATATTAGAAAATCCTTTATGGACCGAATTTTATTTGCAAGTTTTAGGTATAACAATAAACTAAATTGTGGCTTTTTTTTTATAAAAATAATTTTAAAAATTAATTAATTATGAAATCGGTTGAGGAGATATTATTTACAGGAATGAGTTGTTTGCTACAGTATTTATGGTATCGCCTGACACATCGGCGGTATCACCCTCTTTTCAGCCAATCATGACACAATTACTTTTTATTAGTGTTGTCATTATGTCAAGCGACACCTGTATTATTTAGTAAAATACCTGTGAAAATATGGGTATACATGATGGGAAAAAACAAAAAAAAAGGTCCGCCAATTTGTTAAGCGGCACTAATTTAATTTTTTTTAAAAAATTGATGAGTTAAAAAAATTGGTGAGTAAAAATAAATTTATGTGTAAAAAAAATAGGAAAGGCGGCGTGAGCCGGCTACTGATGTGTGATAACTCTAAAATATAGAGTTATCTTCTGCACTTTTAAACTAGTAATTCATGCAAAATTTGGAGTTTTTGTTGCAATTTTGCCTTTTTATGTGATACTAAGATGAATTTGCTAATTTGATAATTTTATACAATAAAACACATGATTTTTGCAATTTTTGAAACAGCTTATGCATTGGAGGAAAATGCAGTCTTAAAGCTCACCTTTTGATGCTCAAAACTATAGCATTTGTACGACATAATCTATGTAGAAGATGGTTGATTTATTATAAGCTCTGGACGATAAATTAAAGGAATATTGAACCTTGAAAATTCTCTTAACCCAGCTCAAGAATTGGGTCAACAAAATGGATAACCTGTTAAGGAGATAGGAGCCCAAACTGCCCACTAAGGAGGAAAAGACCCAACCATCCATAGAGGTGCCCAAATCAGCCACCCAAGACTCAGTAAAACATTGAAAAATCAGCCACAATTTTTCCACATGTGACCGTCCAACTCCCCTCCTCATTTCAAGGTTTCTCTCCCATGAATCAAACAAAAATAGCGAAGTCATCCACCCACTTTCCTTAAAGAAAGGGTCAATCATGTGAAGAGAGATTTTCAAGGCTCTTATTTGCTAAAAATAATCAGCCTCTACAAGTATAAATAGCCCCTAGTTATTCACTCCTTTCACTCATCCCTCACTCATTATCTCTTCTCCCATTCTTCATTCTTTCACTTCTCATTTGAGAGAGCAACACAAGAGTTTGAGAAAAGCAATTCAGAAGTTCCCTTAAGCAATAAAATTCAACATTCTTGAAGGCAATTGTGCGAAGGAGCAAAGCAGAAGGAAAGAGGTAAAAGAAAACAAGCTGAGCTACGGAGAACACCTATTTTTTCTTCTAGTTTCTTTCATTTTCAACTTTTTATTTTGTTTTGAATTGATGAACATGATTGCTAAAATTATTTTTTTGCTTTTAATTTAATTAAAATGACTTGATTCTATTGTTGTTAGATTGATTGCACTCTTTTAGCTTAGATTGTTAAAATTTTGTTAATGGTGTTATGAGCCTTGATTGCTTATTCATTCAGATAAAATCATGAATATGCTATTCATGTATTATAAATGTAGGGAAGCAATCGAATGAATTATTTAAACCAGAACGAGATTATAATTAATGGACATAATATCTGAATGGTGCATATTTGATCTTTTCATGATAAATTAGGTCAAAATAGTAATAATATCGAAAGAAATTTATTACCTTGCAGAACCTATGATTAATGCGATTAGATTGTTTCAATATAGAAATATCAATGTTACCTCAGATAATATGATGTCTACTTATGACAATTAATAAGTTGATTAAACATAGAAATATGCTAGAAAAAAATTCAATAATTAAATAAGTGTGATTTCATGGGTTAATAAATAGCCGAGTTGCCATAAATTTCTTCCATAACATCATTAATATTGCTTTAATAATTCTAAGTTAAAGAAAACAATACTTCTGAATTCTTGCTTATCACTTTGTCTTTACATTTTTCATACATTTCTAGCATACTTAGTTAATTTTTAGTTAAGGTAATTAGTTAATTCAATCTACTCCCAATTATTTTCATCACCAATTTACTAATTTTTTTTCACAATAATTGTTTATACAGATCCTGTGGAGATGATACTTTTTACTTACTATTTTATTACTTGTTGACAATTGTGCACACTTGCACATCATTCGAATATTTCGCTACAAAGTGACTACTCAATCACGCCTTGGTTGTACCGAGGCACCTTTTCTTTTTTGTTCTCTCTTTCTTCCTCTATTTTTCTCCTCTTGAGCGAAAAAAAATGGTTAAGATTGTTTGCGTTAGTGTTTAGGGGAAAATTTATTTGTGTGGAAGTTGTAGGGAGAAAGTGTGATAAAATTAAGGTATATTTTTTTATCAATAGTTTGTATATTATATGTTTATTTATTAAATTATTGTTAATATTTAAATTTAATATTTAAGATGTAATGTTTAAATATTATATTTTTATTTGTAAAAAAATTGTTTGTGTTGGATTTTTTGTGGAGAAAAAATGTATATTTTTTTAATAATAGTTTGTATATTATATAATTATATTGCTTTTTTTTTTATGTTTGTAAGTTCTGTTAGACTAGATTAGTATGTTTATATTTATATACATTTTAATAAATATAGTTAAATTTCAGTTGGAAGAATATTTTTATTATGTGTATATTTCATTTAATTATTAAATTTTTTCTTGTTTAGTTGGTGATCAATTATTTAAAATATATGTTTATTAAAATTTATTTGTGTAGATATCAAAATGGATTCTTTAATTAAAGCAACTGATCACACAATAATGATGACTAATGTGTCGGTAAAAAAAATATGTTACTTATTATTCACGAATGTATATCTTTAAGTTGCACCCCATTATTTTTTTAATTGACATATTTAATTAATATGTTAATTTATTATGAACTGGGTGAGTACCGCGTCTTGAGGGCACATGTCCATGGTCCGAGCTATTAGCCGGACGAAAGTCGAACAATTTTCGCACTAACTTTTCTTTTATATCATCGACTTTTACATTCTTATTAAACCTCATTCCTATTTACTAGTGAGATTCAATTATACAACCAACAGTTGTTTATAAATTTATTCCCTCGAAATAAACGTATACAAAGAAATGGTTATTCATATTTGATATTAAATTTGTAAAGTAAATTAAAAATAAAAAATATTAGCTTCTATTAAAACAATATTAACTCCTATTAAAAAATATATATCAACAAAATACTTTTTATAAAAAATATTACTTGCATATCATATTACTAATTATCAATATAAACTATAATATAATATAATATAATATAATTACATACAAATAATTACAAACTTTATCCACTCAAACTTAATTTTTAAATTTCAGAATGAAAATCAAATATGTTGATTTTCGAATATTGATTTCTAACAGCTTTTTTTTTTCTTTCCTAATTTCGTAAACCATTTTTTCTCTCACGTATTGCTAAACAATTTTTTTAAACTCCTTTTTTTTTCTGCTTTGACCCTTCTACTAAACAGAAAAAAAGTTTTTTCTTCTCTTTAATAGAAACAAATTTTTGCCCAGGAGAGGGGGTTTTATAAAGGGGTTTAGTGTCACTTGACAATGTCACGATCAGATTTTTAAACTAGTGTATCTTAATGTCTGGCAAAATCAAAATTTTTTCCCTTTCAACCTTTTTTTCCCTAACAGTACTTTTTTTAAATACTACCAGTGTCGCCTGACACACCGGTAGCACCAATTAAAAAAAATCTTGTCTTGAGCTTTTATTTTTCTTGATAAAAGTTTTTTTTATACAAAAATCATCGATGCCTCCTCACAAATTTGCGACACTATTAAAAACTATTCTTTTTTGTTTTCCCATTGTGTGATTCGTATTTTTATGAGTATTTTGTTAAATACAGATGGGTGTCGCTTGACACCAATAATTTTTTTTAAACTGATGATTATGTCATGATTGGCCAAAAAAGAAAAGTGGTGCTGTCAGTATGTCAGACGACACAGACAGGTACTATAGCAAACAGTCCTTTTCGTAAATAATTTCTCCCCAATTTATTTTTGTAATTAATTAATTTTTATATTATTTTATAAAAAAAGTCAATGCATTTTCTAAAAAAGAATTTGATTTTTATAAAATAAAATTAATTATAAAATTTAAAATTAATATTATTAAAAAATAATTATAAAATGTTCATAAATAAAAAAAACATACCGTAAAGATACCTTAATATTATATATATATAAAACAGAAGGTTGCTTGTTCGTTTGTGTTAGCCAAAGAAAAATGAATAAAAGACACCAATTTGTCACAACAATGTCAGTTTGATGACAAGTTTAATGTCTTTGCTTTGCTTGTCCATTCAGACAAAAAAAGGGGCTTATTTTTGAGTAATTAATCAGATCTGGTATGACTGGCTATAGCAATCAATCATTATATAAATAAAACTGGGTATCTGTAAAGTTATGGAACTTGCCAAATTGGCAGTTCAACTTTTTTTGCTTTGTCCTCGTTTGTTTTCTTCCATTGATTTATAGATGGTCAATTATGATTTTAACGCTTTTGGTGTTGAAATTTAGGATTTAATTATTGTATTTTAATTTAATATAATTTTATTTTATTTTTATAATATTATTAGCTAATATAAATAGTTAATAACGTTAAGTATTCATATATAAAAGTAATATTGATTATTTTTAAAACACTCGTTTCAACACAACAAAAAATCTTAAGAGGTGTTTGTAAGAACTTTCACTTGCTTTCTGTTCAATTTAATGTTCAGATAGATGTTTAGACAAGTGTTTGAACAGATGTTTGAACACATGTTCGAACAGAACACAAGCAACAAACAAATAAGAAAATGAGAGAAATAAACACGAGATTCATTAACGTAATTTGGATTCACCAATCTTCACTCAGTGAATAATTTTATTCAACAATAATATAGTAATCTATTGTCTAAAGCACAATCAACCTTACACAAATAAGTTATTATAGCCCCACCAAATCACCCAAACTTGTTACAAACCATTGACTTCAAAAACCTCACAATACAAAAACTCTCCAATAAAGCCTACAAAAAGAATGCAAAATACAAGTAAAAATCAACAACAAACGTACAAGGAAAGTGCAACACAAGCATTCCCACAAGATACATCAATTCATGCAAATAAGCTGCCTATTTATTTTGGCAAATAAAAAAAACCTATTTATAGGTCAAATGAGGCAGCGTTCCCTATTAGATTTTGTAGAGATAAATACATCCTTAGTAGCATAATAATCTTGGACAAATAATCTCTAAAACTTATCGAAGATAAAGTTTGATAAATCAAGTAAAATCAACACAAATAATCAAAGCTAAAGGATAAAGATAAGCCTAATCCAATAAGACAAGTCGACCAGCTCCTCCATAAGCCTTCAGTTTCGATCTACAAGGTTTGAGATGAAATAAAATACATCTTGAGATCCATTTGTTGGAATCTAATTATAGTCTAAAAAATAAAATAAAAACAAGCATAAAAATAAATGCAACAAAAAATGAAAACATACAACGAATGGAATTCCACCAAAGATTAGTTTGAATGATTTTATCATGTCATCATACACGAAATACAATAAAATTTTTTTATACCTTTAACAAGGGTGGTCGTGATTCTTGTTCAATTCTTTCTCCATTTTTATACGACCACCGGGCTCGGTTGTTGAAAACCTATAGCCATTCAAATATCCTACCGCTAACGGTCGTCCACACTAGGAATTTAGAAAACCTTCGTAAGGTCGAGATCAACTTTGCCAAGATAATGCTAGCTATCTGATCACACGGATCCACACCCTTTTCAGTCTCAATCTCAATATTGAAAGGAAAACTAGAAGCAAAAATTCCAAAAAATAGTTTTATTATTATTATTTTTATTTTCCATGAGAAAAAGAGAGACCAAAATGAGGACAACAATGAGATATGTCGTTAAGTTAGAATATATAAGCTAGGGGTTTATAATCAACTTTTTATTAATTGCACTTTAGACCTTGCACTTTATTGAACTATTTAATTTAGTCATTTCTCATTTTAATTTCTAAATTCTATTATTGTGTGTGACACATTAGGCTTCCAATTATGTTGGCAAAAAATATATATTTTTCAATTAATAAATAACTATATTCGTAGATCATGAGTGAGATCTAACAACCTATTATGACCCCAATTATTGAAATAGTCAAAATATGTTTTTGATAAAGCCTTTCAATGTTTAGTATTTATGTGTAATTCAATAATTTTAGCATATATCTTAGGTAAGATAAAAGTCATGGCATGGTGTCTAACTTTACTTATCTGTAACACCCCAAACCCGGCCTAGACGTTATGGTCGAATCTGGCGATGCGAAAAAGCGAGTTGTCATCCAAAAACCTCTTTATATTATTTTATGTTAATTCTGGGATGTGTCGTTCATTTTCAAAACGTAATTCATTATCAAAAAGTTATTCTCTTTCAAAACATTATTAACTTTCAAAAGGTCACTTATTGCGGAAGCTTTTTAAAACCGTTGCGTATTTGAGTGAATTTTATAAAAACGTTTGATTCTTTTTAAAAACTCGATTATCCATACTACTAGTAGTTATAAATTAAAACAATAAAAATCTCAAATTAAAAATTTAAATCCAAAGAGGCCATGATACAGTAAAATCCCCAACATAAAATCAAAATCAAAATTAAGTACTTAAATGGAATGAAGTAGGTTGTGTGGCTACTGCTGATTCCTCCACCACACTGATCCGCTTATGACTGGGGATTACCTGTACAGATAAATCAGAAGGGTGAGTTTATGAAAACTCAGTGTGTAGTCCCATATATATAAGCAGTCAGAAAGTGAACACAATTTGGGCATAAGCCCTTTTCAGAATCAGATCCAGTTTCAGTTAGGGCCTTAGCCCATCTCAAAATAGGTGCAGTCACGCATTAGGGCCTTGACCCATTACAATATCAGATATGCGATCACAAAATCCTACCCAGCCAGCCTCTACACTCTATTTCTATCCAACCCTACACTCCATATGGGGATATAATCAACCCACCCATCCCTACACTCCAAGTAGCACTGAATGCGACACTATACAGTAATATGCAGCTAAGCTGCCAATAAGTTAGGCTCAAAGCCTTTCAGCACACTTCCTCTGATCAATATAAACCCATCCCCATGCAATGCATCATACAATCATGTCAGGTCAAATCATGGTATCATAAATGCATTCAGTACATTTTTAATAACATGCCCAATATACAGTCATAATTATATATATATCGTACATGGATATAACAGTCTTTTAGTCAATTAGGGGTCTAGGTAAGCTTACCAACCCTACAGTAAGTTCACAACAGTCTTGGGCGACCTGTGCAACCTTAACATCAAATAGTGAAAAATGTGCCCACATGCCCATGTTGTCGGCCCGTGTGTGCCCACGCCCCCGTGTGGCCCACATGGCCCAATTTGGCTTTACCCATGAATCGCACATGGCTAGCCTCGTCGATCATACACCTATGTTCGGTTACACGGCCTACCACACAAACTGTCACAAGCCCGTGTGGGGTCGACAGTCTCACTTTTCGACTTTTCGCCGACTAACGTTTTCAGTGATGTGATTACACACCTGGTCTATTTCCGCTGCTAACCCAACCATGAGCACTCCAAGACCCAGAGTCGACAACCCCAAGCTCAAAAATCAATGATATCAACAAAACTAAATGAAGCTATGATCAGTCCAACATTTTGCAATCACTACAACTTACCTCAGATGAAAAACAAAATGGCGATTCCCTACTGCCAAAGTGTCAATCAATAGCCCACTGCCTTTTGATCGAGTCCTAGCCATAAAACAACCTTTAGTAGCCATTAATTGACTAACCAAAAAGCAGACGCACCTCACTTACCGAATGCGCAGAAACGTGGAATGGGAAAATGACTATTGAAAGAGGCAAAGACAAAGGCCAAAGGAGCAATAATTCGGCTGCAACCAAGTAAGAATAGAAGTACCCCTCCAATCAGTCATTTTTAATCGAAGCATTATGAACAAAAAATTTCCAGAAACTATAGACAACCTTACCTTCGATGAACAACAGTGGATTTACAATTAAACAACACCGTCCAGAATTTCTATAGTCGCCTAAAGGTCTCCTAACTAGAAATAGAACTTCCATTAGACAAAGAACAACAATAGGATGGAAGCTATAATAGCAAAACTTACTATCACTGCTCAAGATATTGAAGAAACAAGTTGCGACCACAAGAAGAGGGTTATGAAACGAAAGAAATCCGCAGCAAACAAGAAAAGAGGGAATCAACAGAACTAAGAGAATAAAATAAAAGAGAAAGATGGAGAGGGAAAAACTAAAGGAAACTTTCGGCCGGAGAGAAAGAACTACGAAATTCGGCTTCAGCAAAACTAGGAAAGGAAAAACTGAATTTTGAAAAAAAAAAGAATCTAATCCTATTATAATCCCTTAATTCCTCCTATTTTTACTCCTCAAATCTCTCCACAAGACTCCTCACTCAATCCAAACACCCCAAACCGTCCACAACCTCCCACACATCTCAAACACTCAGTATTTTACCACATTTCAAACTCCTTCACGGCACAAGTACCAAAAAAATCCCCATTGCTCGTACAGGGGTTTGAACTCAAGACCTCCAACACACTGACACTCTACTTAACCACCAGACCAGCAGCCCATTCTAACATATTTTACCAACATATATTTATAAGCCTATTGATTAGAGATAGGGGTTTATTCATTTAAAAACAAAATTTACCCAAGCTAATGCTTGAACTTGGGACCTCTCAGCCAGTTCCCAGAATGCTTAACCACTAAAGCAGACATACAATTGTGTCACAAACATATGAAAATAAATATATAAGATTTTTTGGGGCGTTACATTATCCATGTTAGTCAAGCAACTCCTTGTATTAACTTTGACTAATTGCCTTGGCTAAGAACTTGTGGTTAATACAAGTCAAAAGCATCTAGGATATGTCCCCTCATATCACTTGGGTGATGGATCTTGTAACAGCCCATTTTGAGTGAAATCAGAATAGTGGTTTCGGGACCACAAATTCGAACCTTTCAGTGAAATCAGAATAGTAGTTTCGGGACCACAAATCTGAACCGAAAAGAAAATTTATTTTTATATTTTTTGATGATTTTTGTTTAGATAGGAATATCATGTGAAAATTCTGATAAGAAAATTTTATCGATTTAGTGCTTAGTTACGGGAAGGACCAAATCGCATAAAATGCAAAAATTGAATTCTAATAGCTAAAAGGATCAAATAGCTATGGAATTCAAAAATTGAAGTCCTTATATGGTAATTGGACCATTATTCAAAAGTTAGTAGATATTTTTGATGATTCATCCATGGAAAAATTAGAAAAGCCTAAGGACAAAATTGGAAAGTGATAAATTAAAGATGATAATTAAATTAAATAGAAATATAATCTTAATTTATATCATGTTCCCCAAAATTTGCATGGAAACACTATGAGAGAGAGAAGAAACTAATCAAGCTTAATTGGGTAAGTTTTCTTGTCTCGTTTTTAGTAATTTTTATATTTTTGAAACCGGGGATAGTTTACTCTATCTATTTGAGGAATTAATTTGAAAAGTTATCAAAGTATAGAAATTATGCCATGGATGAATATGCTGAAAATTTAAAATTTATGGTGGAAAATGAAAGGTTGTTGATAGATAAACATCTTTTACAAAATAATTTTTCATGAAAATATAATTTAGGGACTAATCTGTAAAGTTGTGAAAATTGAAGAAAAATTTTAAAATTTGTGGAATACATGTGCTATAAATTGTATATTGAAATTTCGGTTAGGCTTGGAATAGGGAGTAAATTGCATGAATTTCATTTTCCGACCCTAGGGACGAAATTGAAATTTATGAAAAGTTTAGGGGCAAAATGGTAATTTTTCCTAAGATGTAAATTGAGTCCAATTGAATATGATATGTGATAAATTGATGATTAAATTCTTTTATATATATCTAGATAACTCAAATTCAAAGTTAGATCGAGTAAAGGAGAACGAGTAAAGGAGAACGTTTCAGATTAGTAGATCTATATATGCGAACAAGTGTTGAGGTAAGTTCTTGTAACTTAATTGAGCATGAAAATATGTTGAATTGAATGTTGTCTATGTATAGAATGTGATTTATATTTATGTGAATTAATTGGATGTTATAATATAAGAATTGAATACATGCTCGATATTGTTTGAAAAGGGTTAAGTTCCGTTTGAATATTGGATTTCGATGGACAAATGTGATTTCCCCTATTGAATGAGGTCCTGCATTTGTTACTGATGGGATTTAGCTCGGACGAGTAATTCTATTGACCTCATTACAGAAAGGATTTAGCCTGGACTGTTAATCCTAATATAAGTCCTCTTGAGCATATGTCATAGATAGGATTTAGGCTGGACGGGTAATCCTGATTAAGCTCTTATGAGCATATGTTGGAAACAGGATTTAGCTTGGACAAGTAATCCTGTTATATGATATGTGGCTCGAGAGTGTGCTTTTTGATTAAGTGCCTTAATGGGTACTCCTGAATATGAATTGACGGGTTATTGAATTGTACACCTTGAGTGTACTATTTGAGTATCCATCAAAATTTCAATGATTCAACGGAGAAAATACTTGACATGATATGAGAATTATGAGATGAAATGCATAATGTCTTGAAAGAATATAGCATGATGAGCTCATCTATGTTTACTTGATGTATATGAAAATTTTGTGACTAACATGTTTGATTGAATGCATGTGTTTAGGCAATTTTGCCAAGATGATGGAAACATGTTATTATATGCTTAATTTTAATAAATGAATTGGTAAGTTTAATTCTAGTTATACGAACTTACTAAGCATAATATGCTTACTAGATTTACTTTTCTCTGTTACATAGGACCCAGAAGCTTGCGAAGGTTGGTGAATGGTTGGAGCATCATCACACTATCCACAAGCTTATTTTGGTATAAATAGTAAACTTATTTTGGTATAATGGCATATATAGGTTAACTTGGCCATGATGGCTTGAATATGTTATTTGTAATTTAGCCATTGGAATGGCTAGTAATGGTTTGTTTTGGTACTTATAAAGTATTATGTCATGATAAATACATATATGTTAAGTATGGATGATCAAGTGATGTTTAATGTTTAGGTTAAACTAAGGTAAGATTATAAACATAATTATATGTGCAATGATATATAATATTAGATGTTAGAATTTGCTTGAAATCAATGCTTGAATTGGTTGGTATTTGGATGTAAGTTTTGGTGTAGGAAATTGGTAAAATTTTGGGTGAAAAATGGAGCTAGAAATGGTTTTATTTAGTCCACACGGGTAGACACATGGGCGTGTGTCTAGACCATGTGTGACACATGACCTGGTACATAGGTGTGTGGTTAGGCCGTGTGTCCCCTGCATCTTAAATTCGAGAAACAAAATGCTCAGAATTGAGCACACGGGTAAAGTCACGGGTGTGTGTCTTAGCCATGTGTGCTACACGGCTTGGAACATAGGAGTATGTCTTGGTCATGTGAAACTTGCACCTAATTTTGAAAAATTTAATTAACCACACGACCTAGCACATGGGCGTATGGTTGCCCATGTGGTACAAGTCAGAGAGCTACCTAGTTTCGAACACGGCTTGCAGCATGGGCGTGTCCCAGGGTCACACGGGAGTGTCCCTTGGACCACACGGGCGTGTGAGCCTTGCATCTTTGAAATTTTTTGATATTTCACGAAAAATTCTTAGAGTTTTCGATCAAGTCCCAACTCGATTCTAGTACTCGTTTTGGGCCTCGAGGGTCCAATTAAGGGACGTTATGAATAATTTTAATAAATGAATAGTAATTAATGTGAATTATTCGTAAATATTCTGAAAGCTTTGATAATGCTCCATAACCCTATTTCGACGACGGATATGGGTTAGAGGTGTTACAGATCCTCTCTAGAAAATTCACCACCTTTATATGTCTTATGTCATGCCATCAAACATTCCACCTTAAGCATCCGCCGATACAGACCCGTTTTGTGATGAATAAAAGTATGGCACTCAATGTATAAGGTAAGTCAGTGTCACAAGTCTACCAATACATGAGAATATTTACATAGATACTTCATTGAAATACCAAATGGAACTCTCATAGCGAGTCATGTTCAATGAATTTGTTCTCATAACAAGCAACCATATATTATCCTTAAGTATCCTATACTTCAACTTATTAAATCAGTTGCATGCATCCTATGCATGAAGGCTTAAAGTGTACTAACCTTTGAGCATTATCAATGCCCTATCTTTACACTACAAGGGCTAGGAACAATTTATGAATCACGAATTTAATGCATAGAGATCTCATAATTATAAATCTTATAATTCTCTTGCATAACCTAATGTGTTTCATGTGTTTTATCTATACAAGTGTTAAATATCATATACTTAACTCATAGATAAAGAAATATGTCAATTTATTATTATAAAACTACAATAATATCAATACAATTAAATACTGTTTAGTTCTTAGGAGTGAATCGTAATTGGCTTGTAGGGATTACATTAATAATCTCCCACTAACGCTAAATCCAGTTATCGATATGTCTAAGACTTAGACTTTCCATTTGAAAATTGTGTTTCTGTTGGGTCAGAAACTTAGTGAATGGATAAGCTAGATTATAATCCATGGTTATCTTCTCTGTACTTATATCACGTCTCTCAATGGTGTCTTAGATCAATTAATTTTGTTGTAATACATGTTTGGATTTGTGATGAAACCTTAGTTCCTTAGCTTGTTTGGATCCATTTTATCATAATACAAGGGTGCTGGATTAATAATGCTCGGAACCATATCTAGTTCAATGAAGAAATTTTTATTTCGAACAACCTTCTTTGCAACCTCACATGCGACGATGTATTCAACCTCAGTGGTTGAGTCAATTGTCGTTGCTTGTATAAAAGTTTTTGAATTGACTATTGTAACTGTACGATTTTGGGCCTAGTCGGAATAGTGGTTTCAAGATCACAAATCTGAGGTCAAGAAATTATTTTAATGTTATTTTATGTGTTATAGCATGAATATATAGATGTTTGAAAATTTTGGTGAATTAATTTAAGCGATTGCATGCTTCATTTTGGAAAACGGACTAAATCGCATAAAGTATAAAAGTTTTGTTCAATTAGCTAAAGGTGTTAATTAGCTATGGAATGTTAAAATAGAGGTCCTGATTAAGAAAATAGAAAAATATTAATGCGGTGGCTGGATATGGAGACAAAAATCATGAAAAGTCAATGATTAGTTGGCATTAGATGACAAAATTTGACTAATGAATAAAAAATAATAAAAATCCTAGTTGTCATCTTTTTTTTTTCCATCTTCTTCTCTCCACAAATTTTCTCTAAGAAAAATGGCCATGGGAGCTTGAAATTTTCAGCAACTTTAGACCCTTACAAGTAAGTGATTTTGATGGTCATTTTTGTTAATTTTTATGTTTTTGGAACCCTTATAACTTAATCTAGCTAATGAGGGAACTATTTTGCAAAATGGTTGAAAGTCTAGGGTTTTTCCATGAGAATTGTTTGCTACATTTCTATGAAAGAAAATGAATATTGGTTGTTAAATAAACACCTTTTGTTAAATGATTTTCATGGAAACGCCTAAAATGGGCCGTTTTGTAAAAGTTGTAAAATAGGTGGTAATTGTATGAAATAATGGAAAATGTGGGCTGCTCTAAGCATGAAAAAGCTTCAGCTATGCATGGGTAGTAAAGAAATTGAACACATTTCATTTTACGAGCCTAGGGGTAAAAATGTAAATATGAAAAAGTATACGGGTAAAAATGTAATTTTACCAAAAATGTGAAATTGGGCTAATTTGAGTAGCATGATGAATAAATAAATTAAAGGTATTGTTATTTATCAAGGAAGATGAAATTCAGAATTAGATCGGGGGAAAAGCAAGATAATCGAGTAATTGACTTATTTTGTCGTTTCATATCGAGGTAAGTTCGTATGTTAATAAGCATTAAATTTGATATGTTTAAATGCTTAATCAATATCATGTATTATTTCGTATGTTATTATTGGATCATGAATAATATAAAAATACGAGATCGTATTGAAAGATCAAATTAAGAGAAATGCAGGGTTGAGTATGACCGAATTTACGACATGTTATGAATTGATGGTAAAGACCATGGTTGGACCATGGCAATATGTGTAACCGTGTAAGACCCTATCTGGGATATGGCATCAACATTGTTATCTGATCCCGTGTAAGACCATGTCTGGGACATGGCTTCGACATTGTTATGTCAGCTAGTGTAAGACCATGTCTGGGACATGGCATCGACATTGTTACGTGAGCCAGTGTAAGACCATGTCTAGGACATGGCAACAACATTGTTATATGAACCAGTGTAAGACCATGTCTGGGACATGGCATCGGTATTAGGCATCGTGTAAGACCATAGCTGGGCTATTAGTATCGATATGAGATTTCCATGTAAGACCATGTCTGGGACATGGCATTGGTACGAGTTTTCCCGAGTATCCTTAGTATCCCAAGAGGTTCAACGGGTAAATCCAACACAAGGTATGATCATGTTGAAAGGGTACAGGTATGTATGTAAAATTCATAAGTAATGAATTCGATGTATATGAGACATTTGGTAAGAATGTAAATGAGTGAGTCCTACCTATGAAAATGATCTTGTGATGACGTTGTGATTATAAGTCTATACTTATGAAGTATAAATAGGTGGTAAATTTGATTGATGATCATGTGTGAGGCTTTTAGGCCAAATTAAGTTGAGATATGATAAGTTTAAGTTTTGTTGTTGATGTATAGGTTAAATGGGCCAATGAATGGCATGTAAATATTTGATAATGGCTAGCTATTAGAATGGCTAGTTAAGGATATGCTTTGGTGTTATGTATGATTAAATGGATGTTAATACAAAGAAATCATGAAAGAGTAAAGTTAGCAGTAAAAAAGTTCTAGACATGAGCAATTGTATAACTTTGAAAAATCACCAAAAATTGTGGAAATTTAATTAGAAGTATAATAAGATATAAAATTAAGTATTATTGAGTCTAGTTTCACATAGAAGAAACAATGTAAGCAAAAGAATTTCATATTATGAGATGTTTGAATTTTTGTGGGACAGGGTCAGGATGAATTCGGAATCTCCTATTCTGACTTTGGACAATTATTAAAAATAATATAAAAATAATTACAAGTTATAATTTATATTTTTTTAATTATTAATGAATCTATTTTTAATAGAACCAAACAAGAACATCATCCGAGTCCTGTAGGAGGAGATAATTAATTTTTAGTGAAGAAGGGTCGAAACTGTCAGACAGCAAAATAGGGACAACTTTAAAGAATAAACTATACTTATTAGCTAAACCAAAAATTCTAAAAATTTTATGGTAAGGAAATATGTGAGTCTAGTTTCAGGGAAAATTAGTGGAACTTAATTTGGAGTTCTGTAGATCAAGATATAAATAATTTAGTGACTATAACTCGCATAGATAGCTTGATATGAACATAAGTGAATAGTGGAGCTTTGTGCAATTATGATTGCATTATCTTGAGAACATATTATGAGGATTGTTAAAAGTATGTTAATAAATTGTTTATTATTTACATACCTACTTATGCTAGCTCGAGTTGGAGGTTGTCGGAGATCCTATCACACTAACAAGCTATTTATGGGTATCAATGATTTTCTATCATTTTAAGTGTAACACTCCAAACCCGGCCTAAACGTTATGGCTGAATCTGGTAATGTCACATTGAGGTGTTTTTCGTAAAGTGTGATATCAATGAAAACCCATTTTCTATTTAACTTCTTTGTGTAATCTTAATGATGATTCTAAGACGTGTCGTTCATTTTCAAAATGTGAGTCATTGTCAAAAAGTTATTCACATTAAAACGTTATTAATTTTTAAAATGTCATTTATTGCAGAAGCTCTTAAAACGGTTGCGTTTTCGTGGTATCTTTGATAAAATATTTATCTTTTTAAAAACCCACATCATTTCCTACTGCTAGCAGTTATAAACCAAAATAAATAAAAATCCCAGATTAAAAATAAAAATCCAAAGAGGCCATCATTACAGTAAAATACCCCAAAAATTAAATCGAAATTATAAAATACTATTTAAAATTAGATAGGTCGTGTGGCCACCGCTGAGTCTTCCGTTGCACCAATCCGCCTATGTCTGGGGATTACCTGTACAGTTAAAACAGGAGGATGAGTTTACGAAAACTCAGTGTGTAATCCCATATAAGCAAGCAATAAAAAAACAAGCACAGTCTGGGCCTAAGCCCTTTTTAGCAACAGTGACAATATCAGTTTGGGCTTTAGCTTATCTCAATACAAAAATAGTCATGTGTTTGGGCCTCGGCCCATTATAGTAACAATAATCAATGTGGTAACAGTTTAAACAGTATACAAGTCCTACCAATCCAGCCTCTACACTCCATCTCCGTCCAACCCTACACTCCATGTGGGGATATAATCAACTCACCCATCCCTACACTCTAGAAAGTATCGAATGCGGCACTATACAGTAATATTCAGCTAGGCTGCCAGTAATATAGGCTCGAAGCCTTCCTCTGATCAGTATAGAACCCATCCCCCTGCAATGTATCATACAATCATGTCATGTCATATCATGGTATTACATATGTAACCAATACAGTTCAAATGGCATGCTAAAATATAGTCATACACATACATATATATATCACACAGGGGTATAACAGTCTTTCAGTCAATTAGGGGTCTAGATAAGCTTACTGACCCAACAGTAGGTCCACATTTGACTCAGGCGACCCATGCAACCTTAGCAATCAAACAGTGAAAATGGGCTCACGACCCATATTACAGGCCTATGGGGGCTCACACGGTCTAAAATGGCCTTGGCTGTGTGGATCACACGACCTAGTCCAATAATTTCCACATGCCTATGTGGCTTGCTCGTGTGGGGTCCACTTGCTCGTGTGGCCCACACGGCCCAATTTGGCCCAATATGGTCCAGCCCATGAAATCACTCATGGCCGGCCTCGTCGATTATATGCCCATGTTTAATCACGTGGCCTACCTACATGGGCGCGAGCACACCCGTGTGGCGTCAATGTTCACTTATTCCGGCTCTTGCTGATTTCTATAATCGAAGTTGTGTTTATACAAACCTTGTTTGCAAAAGTGCGCAATTAGCCCATGAGCACTCCAAACCTACATTTCACCGAACCATTACCAATTAATCTCCTAAACTTTTACTTAATTGAAACACACGAGTTGAACACATGTTAAACTAATGACAATGTTACCTTCGATCGAGTAAAGAGGGAGGTTTCGTTCACTTCAATGCCAATGAAATATCTTTTTCTCCTCGAATAGTTCCTAGGCATCAATCGCAATCAGATAGGCATTGATTCCAAGCAATAAGATAACCATATACTAAAAGCACTTACCAACGACGAAGAGCAAGATTAACAGCAAGTCTAGAATACTTACCAAAAACCGAGAGGGAACACAGACGGCCCCCAAGAGGAGGAAAAGGTTCGACAATGAAAAAGAGGAAGAGATAGATGGAGGAAATGGAAAGATTCAGCCTGGAGCAAAGTGGAGAACGCTGTCCACAACACAATCACAGTAGAAAAAAAACGAATAAGTATTTAGCAAAGAAGAATTAGCTAACGTGAAAAAGAAATGGCAAAACCAAAAGAACAATGGTTTAGCCCAATTCACACTTCACAGAAATTCGATAAGAATAGAAGAAGAAAAAGAAGACGACCGGCTCCAGAGTAGAGAACAAAACCCAATACCGACTTGCACAAAGGGAGTAAAAGAAGAAAAAGAAATGTAAGGCACCCTAGAAGAAAAATTCGGCTAAGAGAGAAAAGTTTTCAACCAATTTTCAAAGAAAAAAATAGAATAGAATTACAGCTGAAACCCCCTACACAATTCGGTTCTACCCAAGTTCTATCACCCAACTCTCCCCAAAATCACTCCTAAAATCACTCAACCAAATCCCCACTTATCCACATCCCTTAACAACCCAAATTCCCCCCAAACTCTCCCAAAGAATCGGCCACACATTTCCACACCCTTCAAATTCCCAGAGTTTCAGTCAACTACATCTCTCCAATGGCTAACAGTAAAAATAAATTCCCTGCTTGTGCCGGTACTCGAATTCCAAACCTCCTGCTCATTAGCAGTCCTTTTAACCACTAGACTAGTAGGCCCATTCTGTCATGTGTTTCTAATATTTAATAATAAGCCTAATAATTAGAGTTAAGGGTTTATTCAATTAAGAAACAAAAATTTTTCCCAAGCTAAGGCTTGAACCCAAGACTTCTCAGACACTCCAGAACACTTAACCACTGAAGCAGACAGATATTTTTGTCACAAACATACAAAAATAAATACTAATGATTTTTGGGGCATTACATTAAGTGTATGGCATGTATAGGGATTTGGTTATTGTGTACATGATATTATGAGTTGACCTAGAATATTGACCTATGCTAATTGAAGGTCATTGTTGTATAAGGCCATTTAGTGTGGCTAATATTTGCTATGTTATAAGTTTATGATGAAGTATTACATGGATGTCTATGCTTGTTAGGGTTGGATAAGTGAATGTGTGATAATTATTCTGGGCAAATACTAAATGTGAATGGTTAAGTAAGTTACATGTTGTAACTAGTTAAGTGTGTGAGTGGTTGTGCATGATGAATGTGATTTATAAATAGTGTGTGAACGCCATGGTGTGGTTATTGGGATGCCTAAAAATGCCATGTTGTGTGTTGATAAACTTAGAATGGGTGTGCAAGTGTTTTTGGATGGAAAAAGGCTTGGTAAATAGCCTAACTATCATCCACAAGGATGGCCAAACGACCTAGCACACGGACGTGTGACATGGTCGTGTGACCCTGTAACGCCCCTAACCCAGGTTCGACGCTGACACCAAGTACGAGGCATTATCATTCACAAATCACACATATACGTACAATTCAAATTATACAAGCCCGTTAAAACCTAAAACTTTTTGAAACTTTGTCTAACACTTCTTATCATGGGCCTACAAGGCCCAAAACACCTCTTGGAAGCTACTTGGGACTAACTCGGGTCCTTTAACCAACACTAGAAAATGACCTTTGGAATAGGGCACACACCTATGTGGACTTGAACGTGGTCGTGCTGATGGCCTGTGTGACACGTACGGCCTAAGCACCTAGGGACACGCCCGTGTCCTATACCCGAGTAGATTTATTTTTCAATTTGAACCTACAGGGGTTTTCACACGGCCGGGCACACGCCTGTGTCCATGGCTCGTGTCCCTCACACGGCCTCGACACGCTCGTGTTTCAGCCCGTGTTCAAAAACCTTGACATTCTATTTCTAACGTCAGTAATCCTTAAGGGTCACACTGCCAAGGCACACGCCCGTGTGCTAGGCTGTACTCTTCACACGGCTGAGACGCAGCCGTGTCTCAGCCCGTGTGTTTACTACCATGCATACTGACTTGCAATTTTTACGTGCAGGGGACACACGGCTGGACAACACGCCCGTGGGGCTGGTCTTGTGTCACATACGGCCTAGACACATGCCCGTATGTCTACCCATGTGGACAATATGAGGCTATCTACCAAGCCTTTTGCCACCCTAAAACACAATCTAATGCCGACCCACATATCAAAATTTAACTTAATATGATTTCTCGACCAATCAACTGTAGCTAAGGCTTATAAACATTTCATGTACTCAAACATGCCAACAATGTCACATTCATGAAAGACTATCTTACATTCATATAATAACTTTCAATATTAACCATTTTTCATGGCCTTATACAAAATGAATTAAATGCTAAGGTAAGCCATCACATTTGGCCAATTACCAATGACACAAAAGTCAAAAGTCCAAGTTCCTATACATGCTATATTCAAAATAATAACTCTAATTATACTGAGTGCTTCAGCTGATAGTGTGATCAATGCCTCCGACGTCCATTGATCTCGAGCTAGTGAGGTGGCACTATAAGAAAATGAAAAAGAGAGGGAGTAAGCATAAAGCTTAGTAAATTGCATGCAAATAAATATAACAAGAACTTTACCATTAATCATCATGATCATAGTACAAAAGTAGGCATAAGCACAACTTACTCATCACTATCCAATACAATTCACATAGCACATATTGAGCTCACATCTCATACATTTCAAATAGGTACCTGTACCACTCACAACATGGTTATACTTTCCTCGTTTGACTTAAATTGTAACTCTCACTGTTGAACCAGTTAGAATGCTATAGGATATTCATTAAACCTCAAACATGGGGTATGATGCCGATGCCATGTCCCAGACATGGTCTTACACTGGCTCATCCATCAAATCGATGCCATGTCCCAGACATGGTCTTACATTGACTATCAAAATCAAGGCTGATGTCTTGTCCCAGACATGGTCTTACACTATCTCTCACATATCCGTGCTGACACCATGTCCCAGACATGGTCTTACATTGACACCTCTATATGTGCCGATGCCATGTCCCAGACATGGTCTTACACTGACACATCACATAGCTGATGCATGTCCCAGACATGTCTTACACTAGCTCTAGTCTTAATGTCGATGCCATGTCCCAGACATGGTCTTACACTGGCTCTCATAATGTGGCCGATGCATGTCCCAAACATGTCTTACATTAGCACACAAATAACCCGAGTGTCATGGCATGAATATCCGATTTATTTTCTAAGGTTCAAATGGGAGTTCTAGTATCTCAATATTCATCATACATAATCATTTCCACAAACAAGTAATTTATGCTATATCAATTCAAACACATATAATAACAATGTAGTTGTATTATTTACATACAACTTACCTCGAATTACAAAATGTAGACGACTAGTTCAGCTTAGACTACTTGCTTCGCTTTTCACCAGTCTAGGCCCGGATTTTGTAGTTCTTGATCTATATTGATAAAAATTCACACATTTAATCATGTTATTAATCTACATACTAAAAAATTTAAAAATTGGGCAAAATAAACATTTTTCTCCTAGAATTTTACAAAATGACAATTTTACTCGTAGGTCTAAAAATCAATTTTTATCGAACTTCTTCATATATTAAGCCTAAATGAACCCTTTTTTACTCTCATAGCAGCCCAAAATTTCCATTGTTTCTCACATTTACCAACTAATTTTCAACTTATGCAAAATAGTCCCTAGTTTAGGTTTCCATGAAAACTACTTCACAAAAGTTGTTTATTATGTAACATCCTGAAATAGGGTCTAGTCAGAACAGTGGTTTTGGGACCACAAATTTGATGTTTAAATATTTATTTTATGGTTATTATGAGGCCTAGAATATGAGAATATGCATGTGCTAAAGTTTCATGAAGAAATTCTATGAGTAAGGTGTCCAATTGAGAAATAAGGACCAAATTGAATAAATTGTAAAACTTGGATTCTAGAAGCAGTTTATATGAAATTGCTTTAGATTATTAATTAGAAGGTCTTAAAGAGAAACTTTCCCAATTTTTAAGTTTTTGGACAAAAATGGGCTTATATGGATGAAATTTTAAAGAAAGAGCTTGAGGGCATTTTGGTCATTTAGCTAATTAATGAAATAAAATGGGAAAAATAAGCCAAAAATAAACCATTCTTCTCCTTCATCCAGCCAAAATTCTCAAGCTCTTCATAGCAAGGGTTTTCAACATTTTCAAGCTCAACAGTAAGTGCTCCCTAGCCCCGTTTTCAATGTTCTTCGCATTTTTGAAATCCCGGTAGCTTACTCTCTCCATTTCTACCTATATTTTGAGTTAGGGTTCATGTTTACAAAATGAACCATGTGTGACATGTTTATTATTTGATGTTTTATAGAGGAATATGAAAGTTGGATGTGTGTTAAACATCTTTTTCTAGGTGATTTTCATGAAAAACCCCTAAAAGGACCTTTTTGAAAAGGTGTAAAATATGTGGTAGAAATGTAAAATAATGGAAATTATGGGCTTCCATAAGAGGAAAAAAAATTCGGCTAGGCTTGGGTAATGTAGAAATTATATGCATTTCATTGTACGAGCTTAGAGACTAAATCGTAAAAATGTGAAAGGTTAGGGGCAAAATGGTCATTTAGACTGGGGGTGAAATTTAGACTTGAATAGTATAATGTGAGGGGTTAATGATTCAACTTTATTGTTATAGACCCTAAGGAACAAATTCTGGAGGTCAATTGAGGAAAATAAAAGGTTTCGAAATAACCGAAACACGATGCCGAGACGAGTACTAGGTAAGTTTGAATAACTTAAAGAAAACTCATAGTATGCTTAATTGCATGGTTTATGAATGTATGGTAATTGCATTTGATGATGGCATGAAAATCCATGAAATGTATCCTTAATAATAACATATTGATAAATGTCCCGATTGAGGTTGAAAAGGAAGTTCGATGAATGAACCATGTTTTACATGTGACTTGAGATCCTGCATGTGTTGCAGAAAAGGATTTAGCCCAGACAGGTAATCCGTTAAGCTCAAGGATAGAAAGGATCTAGCCCGGACGAGTGTTCCTTAAGTGATCGAGCCTCCCGAAGAATATGTGTGCATTATGGATTTAGCCCAGAGGGGTAATCCGATTAGGGTCTGAATTTAGCCTGGACTGGTAATTTAGATCCGAGCTCATTAAGGGTGTTTGTCGCTAATAGGGATTTATCCTGGACTGGTAATCTCGCTTTAAGATGTGAGGTTCACGGGAGTGCATACATGATATGATCGCTCTTATGACTTGACGGTAAATGGATAATCCATCAAGCTTTTCAAGAAACTCAATGAGACTAATATGAGATATAAAAAAAATGAAAATATTGGATGATGAGCTCATCTAAGACAAATTACATGGTGTATTGTTATGAGACTAACTTGTTGATTGAGTACATGTGATAGGGAAGCCATTTCATGCTTGTTGGTTTTACTGCCTAATATAGTTGTATGCTAATTACTCGGTAAGTTTACTTTCCAGTTATTCGGGCTTACTCAGCATGTAAATGCTTACCCCTCTATTTTTCCCTGTCTTACAAAGCTCAAGGGCTCATAAAGATTGAAAGACGGTTGGAGAGTCAACACACTATTAGCTAGTCCAGCTTTGGTATATAGACACTTTTATTTTGTTCAATGGCATGTATAGGGCTTTTGTTTATTTTGTTAAATGTGTCATTTAATTTGCCAAAATGAAGCCATGTAACGGTATACATATCTGCTTGTATATGGCTATGGGAATTGGCTCATTTTGATGTAGGTTATGACTTACAAATTTATGTATGCTTATGTTCAATTGTTCTAGTGAGGATCAAGTGTGGTATCTCACATTTAGACACACATGATGTGACCAATTCACACGAGATGGCTTGGTCATAATTGGCAATGAGTTATAATAATGAGCCAACATTAAAAGTGTTGTAAGGTATAAAAATCCTTAATATAAAGGGAATAACCTAGCATGTTAAAACCAATGAGATGAGGTTTGCATGCAATGAGGTTTATCAAGGCCATTTGGGAGTATAATTAGGCCATGTTATTTATCATTAGAGTTCATAAGTAAAAGTGGACGTTAGAGGGTGACCAAAGGCTTAGAAAATGGCCTAATAAGGTCCACACAGGTAGACACATGGGCGTGTGTCTAAGCCTTGTATGACATATGGATCGCCCCATGGGTGTGTGGTATGGCCGTGTGTCCCCTGCACCCTAAATTTTGAAGTCAGAATGTACGGTAGTAAACATACGGGTAGAGACACGGCCATGTGCCTCAACCGTGTGGAGGGCATGGCCTAGCACACAACCATATTTTTTGGCTGTGTGCCCCTAAATGCATGCTGACGTCACAAAAAGAATGCTTGAGTTTTTAGACATAGGCGACCACACGGGCGTGTCTAGGCCATGTGAAGGACACGGGCCAGGGTCACGGGCGTGTGTTTGGCCGTGTGAAAACCCCTGTAGGTTTGAAATAGAAAATAAATTCCATTAATTCCACTGGGTAGGGGACACGGGTGTGTCCCAAAGCACACGGGCGTGTGCATTACCTCCACACGGGCGTGTGAGGCTTTACCTAGAAAGTTTTTCATGAACTTTTGCAAGTTCTCGGTTTAGTCCTGGATCATTCTCAATATATATCTAGGTCCCCGTAGGCCCATAATAAGGACATTAAGATGTTGTCTGATTGGTTTTAAATTAAAACGAAATTTTATAGCCCGTGTTTTTTGAAAATGTCCGAGTATGTGTTTGGTAACGCCTCGTACCTGGTCCCGATCTCAGGTACGGTAAGGGGTGTTACATTTTACACCACCATAACTCATTTTCTTCCATAAAATTTCAGAAAATAACATGAACACACTCATGGTAAAACCCTAGACTTTCAACCATTTTGCAAAATAGTCCCCTCATTTGAAAGCTCATGCTACAAGGGTTCCAAAAATGCAAAAGTTATCAAGAAAAGTCATCAAAACCACTTACTTGTAGGGAGATTAAGTGGCTGAAATTTTTCAAGCTTGTAAAACTCTCCTATGGCCGATATTTTTGGTCAAGAAGAAAGGATGAATGAAAAAGATGAAGGCTAGGCTTTAGGGTATTATTTTATCACACATTATGTCATCAAATACCTAACACTTTGAGTATTTTATTTTCTTTGTCTTATTGCCAGCCAAGCCTCTCTAAAGGGTCTAATTGCCCTTTAAAGACCCTCAATTTATGATACATGGCAATTTAACACTCTTAGCTATCAAATTAAGATTTTTCACTTTATGCGATTTAGTCTTTTTTCACAATTAAGCATGAAATCGCTAAAATTAATTCACCAAAATTTTCATACTCTCAAATAATCATGCCACAACACATAAAATAATATTAAAAATAATTTCTCTGCCCTTAGATCAATGGTTCCGAAACCACTGTTCTGACTGGGCCCAAAATCGAGCTGTTACAATTCTCCCTCCTTAGGGATTTTCGTCCCCGAAAATCTTACCGATGAATAGATTCGGGTATTGGTTTCTCATGGTCTCCTCGAGTTCCCATGTGGCTTCTTCGACTCCATGTGGATGCCATAAAACCTTCACGAGTGCTATATTTTTATTCCTCAGTTTTTTGACCTCTCGAGCCAAAATCTTAACTACCTCTTCGCCATAAGTCATGTCTGAGCTAATCCCAACCTCTGTTGGCCCGATCTGTAACACCGCTCGCCCGTATCCCTCGCCGGAACAGGGTTCGAGGTGTTGCCCGACTTAAACTCAGTCAATCACACAAAAACAGTGCCGAAAAATTTCAATCAATTTAAAACTTTTCTTTTCACATGCAATCTATCCCATATATGGGATTACGAGGCCCAAAACAACACTAGCCAACACCTTTGGCTAAATTATAATATCACATACTCAACATTAAAGTCCTATACATGCCATAGACTCGAAATACTAGGATTTACTTACACCAATAGCGTGAGCTCGACAGTGTGGTAATATCTCCGGCAAACTCCAACCCGAGCAGGTAACCGAAGTCAACAATCTATAAAACAGAGGAATGTAACAACGGATTAAGCCTTCATAAGCTTAGTAAGTCTTAAGCAATACAAACAAATAAACGTAATTATACTTCGATTATTCAATTTCTTAAGTGGCCATATTCTAGGTATATTACCATCTGGCCGAATACACACAAACACATAATGCACGTTCAGCATTCGTATTACACTTAATCTGAATTCGTATAACATAATTAAATTGAATACTTTCACATACTTTCACACCCTGACCCGGTGTATCATGATCATAGATATAGTTATAACATTTATTCACGTATGTATCACAATGCACGCTTATGATTCATTGCAAATCAAACTCACATATGAGTACATAATGCGTACCTGGCCCACTTAACGTACTGAATGTATTCATTTGTCAACCTAACACGAGGTACCTTAGTCATGGACTTTTCTCAAATCACCGGCATTTCGCCTGTTAGGCTCGAGGCCCGATATCAGTTCACCGGTATTATAGCCTGCTAGGCTCGAAGGCTCGAATAGTATCTCACCGGCATTATAGTTTGCTAAGCTCAAAGGCCCGAATAATCAAGTCAACAAGTTCCATATAACATATTCATATCAATTAAGTACTAACATCATTCGAACGTATATAATTATACATCTCAAACACTTTTCTCTCATCTCATTTTCACACTTAGCATTTGATAGCTTATGCATAACATTTCACTCACGTTCATTTCAAACTTATCATTCGATTATAAAAGCATATTACATTTTTACCAACATGTTATACTTGCCATTAGGCCATATAAGCATGATACAATACACTATAATTTCATCTTTAACATTCGGCTAAACCTTTATCTTACAAGGAACATCGAATTCACATAACATATCATTTCAGCGGCATTATGCCTGCTAGGCACGAAGGCCCGAATACACATCACCGGTACGAAGCCTGCTAGGCACGAAGGCCCGAATACACATCACTGGCACAAAGCTTGCTAGGCACGAAGGCCCGAATACGCATCATCGACACTAAGCCTGCTAGGCACGAAGGCCCGAATACACATCATCGGCACTAAGCCTGCTAGGCACGAAGGCCCGAATATAATACCAGTACTAGGCCTGCGGGATTTATCTTGGATATAATACTAGCACGAGGCCTGCGGGATTTAACCCGAATACACATCAAATATCATGCATATTTAATCATATATTAATACATCTCATTCAACATATCACAGTCGTAGTCATTTGCAACATTCGGGTATAAGCTCCATATGAACACCATCGTTTACATTTCGGTTCAAAAGTCATTCATAAATATCACATATCCATTTCACCATTCAAACTTAGCCCATAGTGACCATTCGACTATAAGTCATATACATAAATTATTTATCACACAACTTAATTCAAGTAGAACCAAAAGGTCACGATTCATCTAATATATACATATTGCTCACTGATTCACACACAACCTTTCAAATTAGCAATTATAAGATGCTTCCGCACATAGCCCATCCTTATCAATAATTTACGATGGTTTTACCCTTACTCACATATATGTCATAGGCATTTTTACCTATGCTTCGCAATTCACATTCATGATTCAATTCCAATCGATTTAACATGCATAAGTACATATCACATACCTTAATAATTTACTTTATGGAACGAATCCACATATCGTATTAGCCTATAGTCTTATAGCACCACACTTTTAATAGTTTACCTCATCGAAGTTCACATTTAATCACTTTAGTGCCAAGCCATATTCGGCTACCACAAAGGACTAATAATAATAATTTTATACACATCATGGTTTCCTTTAGGTATTTAATAATCACAAATCGTGATATCTCCCCCAGCACATATACGGCACAGTTTATTCATTGTAACACTCATTTAGTGCATCAAATTTCCAAATCCAATTCAACTTAAGCATAATAGCCATAATCGGCTTATAGCCTTAAATCATTACATATTCGACACATTAACTAAATAAAATTTACATTCCCTTTTCCATATTAATTTAACTCTTGGGCATATAAAAAGGAATCAAGCTTAAACACTTAAGAACTTACCTTGAATGTTGCCGAACGATTACAACGGCTATTCGATTACTTTCTCTTTTCCCTTATCCGAATTTTGCCCCTCTATGCTCTTGAGCTTAAATTCAAAGATTTTAAACTAGTCATTATTCGACTATTCGAACATCACTTTGAAAATATAATATATACATATATATATTCGACTTTCACACCTACTGATCATAGTAAGCTTATAAGAAATCAATAAGCAACTCATTAACAAATTTTGTCAATGTTACCACATAATCATAATTTCACTGCAAGCTGTCTTCCTGAGCAACAGTCACTAAATCATTTATAACTGGAGCTACGAAACTCCAAATCAAGTACCGTTAATTTTCCCTGAAGATAGACTCATATATCTTTCATCCATAAAATTTTCATAATTTTTGGTTTGGCCAATCAATACCAGATTTTTCTTAAAGTTTCCCCTGTTTCACTATTTGACTAATCTGACCACTCCTCACTACGAATCAAATTTATCATTGTACAGAATTCAAAATATGTTCTTGTTTATTTCATTTGAAACTAGACTCATTAACGAGTCTAAGCATATAAATTTCATCTTATGAAAATTTTTTTACAATTTGTAATGATTTTATAAAGACAGAACAGAGGATCTAGAAGTCATTCTGACCCTGTCCCGCATCACTTCAAATATCTCATTATCGGAAATTATTTTGCTTACACGGTTTGTTTTATAAGAAACTAGACTCATTAATCTTTAATTAAATTTATTCCGCTTCTAACTCATCTCCCACAATTTATGGTGATTTTCCAAAATCACGTTGTTGCTGCTGTCCCAAACAGATTTATTACCAAATCACTCTTTCACACATACCTTGCATGCATGTTATTTAAACATGCATATCACCAATCAATCATCACATATCTATAATTTTACTTAAGCATAATCTTCATTTCATCATTTTAAAGCACAACATGTTAGCCGATTTTTCCCTTAGCATCTAAGGCACATGCATGCTCATTTGCTTGGCTCAACTTCACCTATCTTCCATTTTTCATCAAAAGGACATGAAACAACAACCATTTCCTTCATTTTAATTCATGACCGAATGCTCACAACACAACCAAAAATCAAAATATGCTTCATGAGTTGGGGTAGAATCAAGAAGAACTCATGAACATCAAGATAGAAGCAAACTACCATGAATTTACCTTGGATTTTTCTTCCCCAAGTGACCGAACATTCAAGAGCTCTTTTCCTCTCCTTTCTCTTCTATTTTCAGCTTTCATGAACAAGAATGAACAAAAACCTTCCTTTTCTTCCTTTTTGTTATTCTATTACTAAACATTTTATGACACAAAATAACATATATTATTTGTGCCATACTTATGCCATAACTTCAATAAAAAAAATTTGCACATGTTGTCTACCATTAACACCATGGCCGGCCACTACACATAAATGGGGAGTTTGACATGCAAATCCTCCTATTTTGCACTACTATTTATTAGGCCACTACATATTAGCCTATAGCATTTTCAAAAATTTTCACATAGGTCCTATTTCATAATTTCACTCACAAATGGCAGAATCAAAGCATGGGATTTTCACACATGCACATTCACATGAAATAAACACATAATATAACATTTGATTATTTTTGGGACTCGGTTTTGTGATCCCGAAACCACTTTCCTACTAGGGCCAAATTAAGGCTGTCACACGATCACATGTGAAGGATCCGATCTATATCGACGTAACATGGACACATGAAACACGTCGTGAATCTTTTCTAACTCTGAGGGCAAAGTTAATCGGTAGGCAACAGGCCCTACTCTCTTTGTAATCTCATAAGGTCCAATAAACCATGGACTTAATTTGCCTTTCCTTCCGAATCGGAGAACCTTCTTCCACGGGGATACTTTCACAAATGCTTTATCCCTGACTTGAAACTTTATCTCTTTCTATTTCAAATCCACGTAGGACTTTTACGTATCCGAAGCAGCCTTTAAACAATCACGAATCACCTTAACTTTTTCTTCAGCCTCCTTGACTAATTCGACCTCGTGAATCCGATTTTCTCTAAGCTCAGTCCAATACAAGGGCTTTCGACATTTACACCCATACAAAGCTTTGTAAGGTGCCATTTTCAAACTTGACTGATAGCTATTGTTGTAGGCAAATTCAACTAGCAGTAAATACTTTTCCCAACTACCTTGGAACTCGAGAACACAACATCGCAACATATCTTTCAAGATCTGAATTACTCTCTCCAACTGTCTATCGGTTTGCGGGTGGAAAGCTATGCTAAAATTCAGTTTCGTTCCCAATGCCTCTTGCAACTTTTTCCAAAATTACAAGGTAAACCTTGGATCCCTATCTAAAATAATCGACAAGGGCACTCCATAAAGTCTCACAATATCAGAAACATATAGATTGACCAATTTCTCAAGGGAATAGTCAGTACGCACTGGTATAAAATGTGTTGACTTAGTAAGTCTATCAACAACTACCTAAACTGAATCCTTTATCCTTGGTGTCAAAGGCAACCCTGACACAAAATCCATTATTACTTGGTCCCTCTTCCACTCGGGAACCATCACAGGTTGAAGTAAACTTGAGGGTACTTGGTGTTTAGCCTTCACTTGTTAACAAACTAGACACTTAGGAACAAACTCAAAAATGTCTCTTTCCATCCCCAACCGCCAGTACATTTTCTTCAAGTCGTTATACATTTTTACCCTACCTGGATAGATAGACAACTAGCCACTATGTACCTCTCAAAAAATCCTCTAAATAAGCTCATTATCCTTGGGTACACAAACTCTGTCTTGGTACATCATACAACTGTCGGTACCAATACTAAACTCTGATTAATTTCCCGTTTCACACCCAGCCATTTTAGCTTGCAAGCCCCTATCACCTTTCTTCACAAATCTCTTGAAGGAACGTAGGTCTAGCTCTCATCTCAGGTAGAATCGAGCCATTATTAGTCACGGTCAACTGAGCATTCATAGCCTCAAGGCGAATAATGATTTTCTACTCAAAGTGTCAGCGACTACATTAGTCTTCCCCGGGTGGTAGTCAATCACTAACTCGTAATCCTTTATCAACTCTAGCCACCTTCGTTGCTATAGATTCAACTCATTCTGAGTTATTAAATACTTGAGACTTTTATGGCCGGTGAACACTCGACATCTTTCGCCATACAAATGGTGTCTCAAAATTTTTAATGCGAACACAATGGCTACTAGCTCCAAATTGTGGGTCGGGTAATTCTTCTCGTGTGGCTTTAGCTGTCTCTAGGCATAGGCTATTACCTTGCTTTCTTGCATTATCATGCACCCTAACCCATTCAAGGATGCATCACTATACACCACAAACTCTTTTGCCGATTTCGGTTGCACTAAAACTGGGGCTTCGGTCAACAATGCCTTTTGTTTGTCGAAACTCTGTTGGCACTTCTCTGACCATTCGAACTGGACATCCTTTTGTAGCAACCTTGTCATCGAAGTGGCTATCATAGAGAATCCATTCAAAAATCTTCTGTAATATCCTGCCAAACCCAGAAAGCTTCGAATCTCTGTCACATTCCTTAGCAGTTTCCACTCAACGATAATTGAGATCTTACTCGAGCCAACTCTGATTCCGTCTTCCGACACAATGTGTCCCAAGAATCTGACCTCTCATAGCCAAAATTCGCTCTTAGTGAACTTGGCGTACAACTGCTTATCTCTTAAGGTTAGTAGAAGCGTTCTCAAATGCTTTGCGTGCTCGCTCTCATCACGCGAATAAATCAATATGTCATCGATAAAAACGATGACGAACTTATCCAAATATGGTCGAAAAATACGATTCATTAAGTCCATAAATACCACAAGAGCATTCATTAAACCAAAAGGCATGATGAGGAACTCATAATGGCCGTATCTCGTCCAAAAAGCAGTTTTTGGTATGTCTTGCTCCTTAACCCTTAACTGGTAGTAGCCAGACCTTAAGTCGATCTTAGAAAACACAATGGCTCCCTTCAACTAATCGAACAAATCATCGATCCTTGGAAAGGGATACTTGTTCTTTATAGTCACTTTTTTAAGCTGTCGGTGGTCTATGCACAATCTCATAGATCCGTCTTTATTCTTCACAAAAAGTTTCGAAGCACCCCACGGTGAATAGCTCGGTCTCGCAAAACCTTTATTCGTTAGCTCTTGTAATTGAGTCTTCAACTCCTTCAACTTCGTTGGAGCCATTCTATACAGAGAAATCGAGATAGGTGCCGTATCGAGGACCAACTCAATACCAAACTCAACTTCTCTGATTGGAGGCAACCTGGCAACTCTTCCGGAAATACATCCAGGTACTCGCATACCATAGGCACTGTCTCCATTTTCACTTCAGACTCTTTGGTGTTCAACACAAATGCTAGGTAGGACTCATACCCTTTTATCAAATATTTCTCGACAGTCAAAGACGAGATCAGTACTGATGAGTTATTCAGTCACCTGATTCAACCCGATTAATATCCCCATTCTCACATTTCACTTCAATGAACTTGCTACCACAATTCACTATCACATTATGAGCAGTCAACCAATCCATGCCAAGAATTAGATCAAATTCATCAAACGGTAGTAGCATGAGGTTAGTAGGAAAACAATGACCTCTAATCATTAAAGGACAATCTCTACACACTTTATCAACTATCACATGCCTGCCTAACGAGTTTGACACTTTTATCATAAATTTGGTAGACTCAACAGAAATATTCGTACTGGGTACTAGTTTCATGCAAACCTAAGAATGGGTAGACCTCGGATCAATTAAAGCAACAATAGAAATACGTGAAGAGAAAAAGTACCCGTAATGACATTTGATGAAAATGCCTCTTCGCAAGAGCGAATGACATAAGTTCTTGCAATCGCTCGACCCTCAGACCTCACAGCTGAATCTCTAGGAGCACCTCTACTGCTAGCCCCACTACTCGGCTTCTTCTATGGTCTACCCCTTGAAGGAGCACTATTCGCCCTCATTTCTTGCTTTTTCTCTTTGTCATTTAATTCCAGATAGTTCTGGATGAAGTGGTCTAGCGATCCACATTTGAAGCAACCTCTCTCATTCCCTCGGCACTCGCCGAAATGATGCCTACCACATTGTAAACACTATAGCTTATTTGGCCAAGCACTACCAACACTAGCGATAGAAGTGGTTTGAGTTTTAGACGTTGTGTGCTGCTTGTTCTTACTCTTGCTCAAGCACCCTACTGACGCGTTTGATTAGGTAGGAAAATTTCTCAATCTCTTAGACGAGGTCTACTGTGATTTCCCCATCTGTCTTTTCCTTGAGTCTCGGGACTCGATGTCAGCTTTTCTCTTCTCTTTGGCCAATTCCTCGGCCTTACATGCTCTCTCCATGAGCACCACAAATTCCCTCAATTCTAAGATGCTAACTAATAGATGGATATCTTTGTTCAAACTGTAACGCCCCGTACCAAAGACCGTTGCCGGAGTCGAACACGAGGTGTTAACGGACTTAATTCATTACTTAAACAGCTCATACAATTCATTTTAAAATTTCCAGACAAGCTGGCTAACTGCATCATAGTCGCTTTAAAAATCATATATCGAGTTCCGAAACTCGAAATATAATTCCGTAAATTTTTCCTGAAACTAGACTCATATATCTATCTACTAATTTTTTTCTAGAATTTTTTGTTAGGCCAATTAGTACAGTTTATTAGTTAAAGTCTCCCCTATTTTAGGGTTTGACTACTCTGACCTCTGTGTATTTCAAATCAGATATCTCCCTGTACAGAGCTTCAATGACTATGTCGTTTGTCTCTAATAAAACTAGACTCAATATGGAATCTGTAAATATAAATCATGACTTCTAATTATCTTTGTAAAATTTATGGTGAATTTCAAAAGTCAGAACAGGGGATCCAGAAATCGCTCTGGCCCTATTTCACAAAAATTTAAACATCTCATAAAATATAACTCATATACCTGTTTTGTTCCATCCATATGAAAATAGACTCATAATTCTTCAATTCCATATATTATTCATCATCTAATTATATCTCTACTATTTTTAGTGATTTTTCAAATTCACGTCACTACTGCTGTCTGAATCTATTTTATGGTAAATTTTACCTATTTCATGGTTTCCATGGATTAGCTAGCAATTTGACATACATAACACCAAATATGATCATGATTAGCCATTCCAATGGCTAATCATTACCAAGCATTTCCATACCACTCAATAACCATATCAAAGACCATATATACAAAATGATTATAATGCTATACATGCCATACTCAAAATATACAAGTCATTATGCCAAGATGGTATACGGATAGTGTGAGCGAGCCTCCGACCGTTCCCGATTTCCGAGCTGGCTTGTCAAAACTACAAGGAATGAAAAGGAGGGAGTAAGCATAAATGCTTAGTAAGTTCACATGCAAATAGCAAGTAACACAACTATATAAGCAAACATAAAACATCATTTGCATAATCATCACCGAGATATTCATATCACAATTATCATCTTACCATATTGTTGTTATATCGAGTTTTCAACCCGAGGGTTAAGTACATACCTGTTCAAAGTACCCATTTCACAATACTTACCAATACATCCCTTTCATCTTGAGTATTCCTCCATTTCAGTAGAACTTTACCCGTTGAACACATCGGAATATAATTCGGATGCATGGAAAGTTTGCACATAAGTGCCACATATGTAGCCAAGCTACCATGTAACCCGCCCATAAGTGAACTCGGACTCAACTCAACGAGCTCGGGTGTTCGCATCCATAAGTGAACTCGGACTCAACTCAACGAGCTCGGATGCCTAGTTACATCTCTCGAACTCGGACTCAACTCAACGAGTTCGAACATTTGCATCCATAAGTGAACTGGGACTCAACTCAACGAGTTCGGATGCCCAAACATCCTAGTGACATGTCACTTGTATCCTAATCTATTCCTAAGGTTCAAACAGTCGTTTTCCTTGATCACACATCTTTGCCATCTTCCACGGAATATCGAAATTGATACTTCGGTGATAGTTCATACTCATAAAGTAATTCACATAATTACATATTATTCAACAATAACCACAAAGCATAATATTTCATGATAATAATCAGCATCATATCATATAAACAACATTAAATTGCTTAAAATGACAATTATGTTACTACATTTACACATGAACTTACCTCGTATGCGAAAATGGCTACTTTTACCATTTCGTCCACAACTTGGTATTTTCCCCATTTTAGCCCGAATTTTAGTTTTCCTTACTCTTTCATTTAAAATATAGTCTAATTAGGACTCACATTATTCAAATTGACCCAAAATCATATTTTGGCAAAATTATAGTTTTGTCCCTAAACTTTTGCATATTTACGCTTTTGACCCAAAGCTCGTAAATTAAACTTCAACCTATTTTCTAATGTTTTATGACATGCTGATCATTTTTCCCTTCTACGGCAACATCAAATTCTCACTCTAACATGTACTTATGACTATTAGGTATTTTTATCGATTAAGCCATTTTGCTCGTTTTCACTTAAAACCGAGTAGCACAAGTTGTCTAACATAATTTAAAACCTTATATTCTATCAAAAAACGCCAAAATACACAAATTTCACCTATGGGTATTTTTCCAAATATGAACCCTAGGTTGAATTATTGCTAGCATAAGCTTAATCGAGCTACCGGGACTCCAAAAATGTAAAAATCGTTAAAAACGAGGCTAGAACGGACTTACAATTGAGCTTGGAAGCTTGAAAAACCCTAGCCATGGTTTCTCCTTGCTACATTCGGCCATGGGGTTGAAGATGAGCAAAATTGGCTTTTAATTTTGTATTTTAATTCATTTTACCCCTAAATGACCAAAATGCCCTTACTACTAAACTTTCCAAAAATTCCATCCATGTCCAATTTTTGTCCATAGACTTAGAAATTGGTAAAATTGCTATTTAAGACCTCCTAATTAATATTTCAAAACAATTTCATACTAGAAACTTCTAGAATGCAAGTTTTACAAATTATTCGATTTAGTCCCTAATTTCAATTTAAGCACTTTATGCATAAAATTTCTTCACGAAATTTTCACACAATCATGCAATCATATCATAGACCTCAAAATAATCATAAAATAATTATTTCTATCTCGGATTTTGTGGTCACGAGACCACTATTCCGACTAGGCCCAAAATCAAGATATTACACAAACCATCCTCATACCTCTTCCACATGATAGCTTCTGTAGATACATACTTCCGTGCATATTTGCTGAGTCTCACAAACTCACGCTCGTATTCTGTCACCATTCTACGACCTTGCTTCAGCTCTAAAAATTCTTTCCTTTTCTGGTCTATAAACCTCTGGCTAATGTACTTCTTTCGGAACTCTTCCTGGAAGAATTCCCAAGTTATCCTCTCTCTCAGTACAACAGACACGAGAGTATTCCACCATTGGTAGGCTGAGTCTCGTAAGAGTGACACTGCGCACTTCACGTACTCCTCAGGCGTGCACGTTAGCTCATCGAATACCCTAATGGTATTTTCTAACCAGAACTCTGCTCTTTCTGGGTCATCATCAATATTAGCCCGAAATTCCTCGGCCCCTTGCTTTTGTATTTTATCTATAGGAGGTTTCTCTCTCCTAACCATATCCATTCCTTGCAGAGCTACAGAGGCATACTGAGGAATCAAAGGAGGTGGGGGAGGTGGAGTGTTTGGATTTGCACGAACAAACTCCATGTTCCAAACGTCTATCATGTAGAGGTAAGCTTCTTTAGCCCCTCCGCCCTAACTCAGTGTCACAGGCCCACTATCTACCGACGTGGTCCCTTCAGCGGGAGCTGGCGTATTACTCTTCATATAATCCACCGTAGCTATGTCAGGATCCATTTACTATATAAATAAAAAACACAATTTATCTTGTCAGGAGTCATCACACTATCAATATACAAATATGGCATGTATAGCTAGACCCGTACTCGCACTAGGTTAGTCCTAGAACTGACTAAACCATAGCTCTAATACCACTAAATGTAACACCCCTAACCCAGGTTCGAAGCCGACGCCAGGTACGAGGCATTACCATTCACAAATCACACATATACGTACAAGTCAAATTATACGAGCGGGTTAAAACTTAAAACTTTTTCAAACTTTGTCTAACACTTCTTATCATGGGCCTACAAGACCCAAAACACCTCTTGGAAGCTACTCGGGATAGAACACCTCTTGGAAGCTACTCGGGACTAACTCAGGTCCTTTAACCAACATTAGGAAAAGGACCTTTGAAACAGAGCACATGCCCGTGTGGACTTGAACATGGTCGTGCTAATGGCCTGTGTGACATGCACGGCTTAAGCACTTAGACACACGCCCGTGTCCTATACCCGTGTAGATTTATTTTTCAATTTGAACCTACAAGGGTTTTCACATGGCCTGGTACAGGCCCGTGTCCCTCACACGGCCTCGACACATCCGTGTCTCAGCTCGAGTTCGTAATCCTTGACATTCTGTTTCTGACGTCAGCAATCTTTAAAGGTCACACATCATCATACATGATCATTTCCACAAACAAGAAATTTATGTTATATCAATTCAAACACATATAATAACAATGTAATTGTATTATTTATATACAACTTACCTCAAATTACAAAATGTAGACGACTAGTTCGGCTTAGTCCACTTGCTTCGCTTTTCCCCGATCTAGGCCCAAATTTTGTAATTCTTGATCTATAATGATGAAAATTCACACATTTAATCATGTTATTAATCTAGGTACTCAACAATTTAAAAATTGGGAAAAATGACCATTTTGCCCCTAGACTTCTACAAAATGAAAATTTTACCCCTAGGTCCAAAAATCAATTTTTATCGAACTTCTTCATATCTTAAGCCTAACCGAACCCTTTTTACTCTCATAGCAGCCCAAAATTTCCATTATTTCTCACATTTATCATCTAATTTTCAACTTATGCAAAATGGTCCCTAGTTAGGGTTTCCATGAAAATTACTTTACAAAAGTTGTTTATTACACCTCCATAACTCATATTCTTCCGTAAAATTTTAGAAAACAACATGAACACACTCATGGTAAAACCCTAGACAAAACAACATGAACACACTCATGGTAAAACCCTAGACTTTCAACCATTTTGCAAAATAGTCCCTTCATTTGGAAGCTCATGCTACAAGGGTTCCAAAAATGCAAAAATTATCAAGAAAAGTCATCAAAACCACTTACTTGTAGGGAGATTAAGTTGCTGAAATTTTTCAAGCTTGCAAAACACTCCTATGGCTGATATTTTCGGTCAAGAAGAAAGGATGAATGAAAAAGATGAAGGCTAGGCTTTAGGGTATTATTTTATCATACATTAGGTCATCAAATACCTAACACTTTGACTATTTTATTTTCTTTGTCTTATGGCCGGCCAAGCCTCTCTAAAGGGTCTAATTGCCCTAGAAAGACCCCTAATTTATGATACGTGGCAATTTAACACCCTTAGCTATCAAATTAAGACTTTTTCACTTTATACAATTTAGTCTTTTTTCACAATCAAGCGTGAAATCGCTAAAATTAATTCACCAAAATTTTCATACTCTCGAATAATCATGTCACAACACATAAAATAATATTAAAAATAATTTCTTCACCCTCGAATTAGTGGTCCCAAAACCACTGCTCTGATTGGGCCCAAAATCGAGCCGTTACAGACTTTAAATGGGTGATAACATTATAAACAGAGAGTTACATTGGTGGGGGACATGGACGTGTCCTAAGCTACACTGGTGTGTGTGACCATAGGGCCTGCCCACATGGGCGTGTGACTCCAAAATATGAAAATTTTCTTAGTGTCTCAAAAGTTTCAAAAGTTATCAGTTTAGTCCCTAACCACCTCCAATGTATGTTTTGGGCCGCATACCCTAAGATAGAAATTGAAAATTTTTAAATTTGAAAGAAATTTTATGACTTGGAAATGTTTGTATGCATGCGTTTGAGTCTGGTAATGCCTCATACCCTATTTCGACGACGGACGTGGGTAAATGGTGTTACAACTATAGTGCCATTTAATGTAAACATGAATCCATCATATGACTTGTTGTCATCCTTATTTGACTGGAATGCAACATCTCTATAACCCTTAACTTGGAGTTCAATCCCTCCATAAACCAAGAAAAAGTCCTTAGTTCTTCGTAACTACTTGAGGATAACTTTCACGATAGTCTAATGACCATCACCAAGATTACTTTGGTATCGACTCGTGATACTTAGAGCATAAGATACATATTCTCTTGTGTATAAGATAGCATACACGATGGATCCCATTGTGAAAGAATATGTACCCTTATCTATTATTGTTCTATCTTCCAAAGTTTTAGGACTCGTTTCTTTCAAGAGATGTATACAACGCACTACAGGAAAACTTCCCCTATTTGGAAGAATCCATGCTAAACCTTTTTAGCATCTTGTCTATGTAAATAGAGTGAGAGAGCTATACCTTTAGATCCAAATTCCTAGAACATAGGCTACTTCTCCCAAATCCTTCATAGAGAACTACTTGGAAAGCTAGATCTTATTTGCTTGTAGCATAGTATGTCGTTTCCCATCATTATTATGTCATTGACATATAATAATAGAAAAATAATTACATCACCAATTTTCTTCTTGTAGGCACATGAGTCATCAAGATTTTTTAATGAAATTCAAATCTCTAATTATTTTATCAAATCTAATATTCCAACTCTAAGATGCTTACTTGAATCCATAAATGGATTTTGTAGCTTGCATACTTGATTAGGATTTCTAGTGGACTTAAAGCTTTCAGGTTGTATCATATATACATGTTCCTACAAATTCCCATTAAAGAAAGTAGTATTTACGTCCATCTACCAAATCTGATAATCACAAAATTCTGCAATAGTAAGCATAATCTGAATCAATTTAACCATAATGACTAGCGAAAAGGTTTCCTCATAATCAACGCCTTCAACTTGATTATAATCTCTTGCCACCGGTTTGGCCATACAAGTTTTCATATTATGGTTTCATAGCTTCAAGCCATTTTTCGAAATCAATGTCACACATTGGTTCCTTATATGTAGTGGGCTCAGAATCCAAACACAATTTATTCCTATTTAAAAGGAATCCATATCTTTCCAATTTCTAAAGTATCTTACTTGAAATTCATAGTGGTCGTGCCTCTTGAAATTTTTGTTAGACATCACATGGCTCACGTTTAGGTTCTAGTGGAATGATGGTTTGTGTTTCTTGAACTTCTTCAAGTTTTAATTTGCTCCTACAGACGTCTTCTAGTATAAACCTTTTTTCTAGAAAATTTGCATGTTTCAAAACAAACACTTTTTTTTTTCAGTAAGGTTATAGAAGTAATATCCAATAGTTTCATGTAGGTATCCTACAAACATACATTTATTCTATCTAGCTCCAAACTTATTAGAGTCTACACGCTTTACATAAGTAGTGCGTCCCCAAATCTTACGATAGGATAAATTTGGTCTCTTGCCATATCAAATCTCATATGGTTTTTTAACTATCGATTTGGTTTGAACCCTATTTAGACGATAGGTTGTAGTTTCTAAGGCATATCCCTAAAAGGATACTAAAAGCAGATATCAATAATCCAAGTCACAATATCAATAGCGGATAGGTTTAGTTTATTCATAAATAGACTAAAATTAGCCACCTTCTTTTATTTGAGAACATTTTTCAAATTATTTCATTTCCAGCATTTTGAACTTTATCAATATCATAGAATAATAAGAACATGTTTAACATTGCACAACAACCTAAGTATGTGTAACATCCCAAAATAGGGCCTAAAAGTTCGAGCTTGACGAATTGTGATTACTAGTAGGTTTGGCGAGCTGGAGTTCGCTAGAAGGCTTGGCAACCTTGTATACCCCAGCAGGTTTGGCGAGATGGTATACACCAGTAGGTTCGACAAGACAGTGTACGTCAGCAAGTTTGGCGAGCTAGTGTTCGCTAGTGGATTTAGTAAACTATGGTCGCTAATGGTTTGGCAAAGCAAGGATCGCTAGAGGGCTTGGCGAATTGGGGTTTACGAGTAGGCCTGGTGAGTTGTTATCTTTGTTTAGGGCCAAAAGTCAAAATTAGGAGTAGTTAAAGGGTAAGTATACCACAATTAAGATGTCAATTGACTTTTCTCTTCACAGCACCATTCATGCTTGTAACTATTCCCTACTTCTACTGTAATTAGGGTATCCTAAGAACACCAAAGCACTAAGTGCTTATAAATTAAGCCCTTTCTATTAGAAATTTCATATTCTATTAAGCAATAATACATTCTCACATTCTTCATCAATTGTTCTATTATCAAGTTCTAAGAACCCAGAACTTAGCTCTTAGGATCTAAGGTAAGGTTCTATTCCTATATTGTGTTTAGAAGAATTCTCAATAAAGGGGACTAAGTTCACCAAAAGACCAGTATGTACGAACCTAGGATCGCTTTTGTTTATGTATGAGTTTTAATGTGCTATGTTTATTAGTAACTTGTATATGTTTATGAAATTGTGAACTTGACAAAACCATCTACAAGCAAAGAAAAGGAAAAATCGAAACTTGTCTAAAGTTTTCAACAAATTGGTGAGTTTTAAGGTATCGCCACATGTATGTAACACCTTGGACCCAATTCGATTGACCAGATTCGAATCCTGGGTGTTACCACACTAATACAAACAAAAAGCTAAGTCTACTTATTCAAATTACAACAAATTGCATCTTACTAAACTATAATTTAGTACTAAAATACATTATTATACTTATAATAAATAGATGCAACTACAACACGTGGTAATTAAATTACAATGATATCTAAATTGAAATCCTAATCCATAACATATGCCTCAAATTATGGACTTCTAAGCAATAAATTAGACTATGAACACGCCACCAAAATCGATCTGTATGTATAATTACTCGATACACCACTTTTTACTGAAGTCTTGGCATCGTCCCTCTTGGCATAGACCCACATCAACTCACTTGTAACATAACACACACGGATAAGTCCATAAGAACTTAATGAGGAAAACATCATTTACCTAATTCATATTTGCATATAGAATATGATAATTTAGATTGACAATCCCATCATTCTCAACCTTCAACTTTGTCTCTAGTGAATACTTCATCAAGTTCTACTCTTTTATACTTGTCATTTGTTATACGTTCCTCTAAATCTATTTCCTTTCATTCAATGCCTTTGATACATCACTTACATCCTTCAAACTTGAGATGTCACCTCATCATGAATCAAAAGTAACACATACACAGATGACAGATTCTTTGTAACACTCTAAAATAAGCCTAAGGGTTTTAGGGGTATTTTAGGGATTTTAGCCTTAGAATGTTAGGTAATTTTGGTACATGGTATATCAGTAATGCTTTTAATTATGGTTTGTATAAAATTAAATCAATTTGTGAAAATGAGTTTAAATACCTTTAATTTTGAAAATAGGAATGATTTGTAAAAAAGTCAAAACTTAGTGTTTTTAAGAGGCAATTAGACTAGATTTTAAAATTCACCCTATATCTTCATTCACCTAGTTCAAAATTCACGTTAACTTCTCCGTTTTATTTGCTCTTGGTATCCCTTGCTCTCCCAACTGCTCCCATATAATTTTCTTTGTCAAACCTAAATTCATTTGATTCCTATCACTTTCCAAACCGTTAAACCTCCATAAAATCTTGAAAAACACCTAATAACACCGTAGATTCCTCTATTTTCAAGCTTGTGGGTTTTTTGGGTTTTCGATAAAATGTTTGATTTTTTGTCAACTAAGGTAATGATTCAATTCCTAATTAATTTTAAATGATATATGGTCTTTTAAACGAAATTTTTAGGCATTAAATCACATGTAAGCAAAAGATGAAAAATGGGTCGGTAATAGTGGATTTTGATATTTTGGGTAAAAATATCATTTTAGAGTGTTTTTCAACTTATTTTAACATGATTAGGAGGTTTCTAAACTTACTTTAAAGTTTCGTTAAGGATTTCTAAGGATTTAATAAATTTATGTGAAAATAGCCATAAACATGTTGAAAATTTTGATACCATGAATTGAGTAGTTTCGAGTAGTTTAAAAGGTTGAGAATTAGTTGTAGGTGGATAATTAGATTAATGGAATCAGTTGTAGGCAAAAAGATTAAGTATAGAGGAAGATATTTGAGTTTCATATTTGTTAGTCGAAATTTCAGTTTCATGAGAAATATGGCCTAGACTTGCGTTTTTGGTTGGTTTAAGTGAGTCTTTGGCTGAATATTGATTGTTTATATTGTGTGGTTATTATTTGAAAAGTGTCAGAACTGTTGGAACCTTCTTCAAGCAAGGCGAAAGGCAAGGAAAAATTAGTTTAGGCTTTCGGCTTTTCGGCGAAAGTATAATCGATGAGTATTTGGAATTGCTACTAGTAGACAGGATTCATAGTATTAATATGGAGCTTGGGAGTAGCCTAAACCCCTATCCTAAGTTTCGAGTGTAAGCTTTCCATTGCCCTTATTTTATTTTGGCAAATTATGTGATTATGTGAATAATTGTGGATTGATTATTATGATGCAATATTGTGATAACGAGTGGAATTTTGGTAATGATAATGATAATGATATGCTAATAGTGAAATATGTAGCGAAAACGAGTGGAATTTTGGTAAGTATATATGTGTTGAATTGTGAAATGTGATATTATTATGACAGGTAATATGTGAGAATACTTGTATGTGATATATGATGTACTAATTTTAATGCACACATATGCGATGGCTCAATAAGCTTTATTTTGGCATTTAAAGTGCAACTAAATGAGACTTCGATAAGCATGCATTGTGTATAAGTTGTGATGTAAATTGATGAATATGAATAAAGATGATGTGCATTAAATCAGTAATTAAAAATGTGTAATTGTGGATATATTGGCCCTATGATCTCTTCAAATTATTGGATATAGTTGGCATGTCATAGGATTATGAGTACTCACTTATAAGTGTTTTGTGATTTGGGCGTTGAGGCACTGGGACATGTTGGAAAGATAAGGGAATGTGAGCTAAGCTCCATTCAATAAGAATTTTTGGTGTGTTGGAGAGTGTTAGCCTTATACTTCACTTTTGGGATATGTTCGACTTTATGAGTCAATTGGTGTGTTGGAGATCCTTGTATCCGATCTGTGGTGATAGATCCCGCTTTATGTTTCATAGCCTCAGGTGCCAAATTATCTTAAAATTTATATATCTGTAATGTGATGTATGCCTAAATGAGTATGTGGTTGCTATGCAAATTATCTTTTAAATGTGATCTTATTTGTTGTAGTAATATGATATGAGATGGACGCTTAAACATGTGAATAATATGCTAAATGAGTTGATTTAAGTTTCATGAAAATGTTAGTATGTGCTCATAATAAATAGTGTATGTAATTTTGGTTTGGACAATTTCCATTTAACTTGTGAATGTATGTGAATATATCAACTAGACTTGTGGGTTATTAAAGCATGTATACATCATTTAGTCTTGATGAATTATTGTTAAATGAATTATATATAAGTGAGTTGGGTGTTATTACATGTAAGAGTATAAGTTAGTTTTATGACTTAATGAAACATGAATATGTTATTTTGACTTGATTAGAATATGGTTGTAAACATGTTGTAGTATGCTCTTGTTTGATATTTTGTGTACATTGTGGTTATTTTGAGCATTCACTGAATTGGTTAAGCTCACCCACTCTTTTTAAACCATTGTAGATTAGTAACGTCTCAGTGTGAGCGGTGTGGTTCTGAGGGGTGATCCAAGCAAGTCTTTTTTATCAATTCCTAGGTGTTTATGTAATTGTTAATGTTTTTGGGAAATAAAAGCAATATGGTAGACTTTTCTTGGTATTTTCCATGATATTTTGAATGTTTCCATAGCTTATTTGCTCTTAGGATTTATGGACTTGGAACTTGTTATGTTGATTCTTGCTCAAACATGTTTTCAATGATTGAACTGTTATTATTGTCGTTTTGACGTTTAATTGATATGGTGAAAGTTGCATGTTGAATGGTTTATGTTTAGAATGGATTATTTGCCTTATTATGTTGTATTGTTGGTGTCTAGAGAACAGGTATCAATATTCAAGTTTTGAAAATGATACCTCTGTAATATTTCATTGGGCAGGGAGCCAGTATTGTAATTTGGTATTGATATCTTATCACGAGTGTTATTACTCAGGGTAAAATAATCAATACTTTAATAAATATACCAGTATTTTTTGGGTTTTGATTTTTAGACAAGAGACAAAATGCTATTTTGGTATCGATTTTCCAATCGGTATCGATACCATTTCAGGGAAATATCAATACCTTTGTTTTAGTATTGGTACCTACGTGACTTGTTTTGGAATTTTGCTGAATGAACCCTATGTATGTTTAATTATATTTATAAGACTATTTAATGTATGTTTAGTATGTATTAAGGATGATTAGAGTAAGTCTAACTCATAAGTTGTGCAGATGTTAAAAAGGAAGACTTATCATTAATAATGAGACTGTGGTAATGCATGTGATGTGTGACGGTGGTGTGGCATCCTGGTATTTGGGCTTGACGACTGGGTCGAGTATAGGGTGTTACATTCTTCCTTCGAGCATTCAATGTAACACCCCTAACCCGTATCTGTCATCGAAACAGGGTTTACAGAGCATTACCAGAACATTTAGAACATTTTTCCATTAAACTAAGTAAATTACTATTCATTTACCGAGATCGTCCATAATGTCCCTTGATCAAGCCCTCGAGGCCCAATACGGGCTTAGAATCGAATCGAGACTTAATCGGGACCTCTAAGAATTTTTTGCGAATTTACAAAATTTTTCCAAGGTGCAGGGCTCACACGCCCGTATGGTTCAAGGGGCACGCCCATGTGACTTTGGGACACTTGTACTAGAGGCTGTGTTTGACCCCGTGTAACTCTCTGACTTGCACACACGACCATGCCACACGCCTTTGTGCTAGGTTATGTGGTTAATTAATTTAATTCGAATTAGGTGCAGGTTTCACATGGCCAAGACACATGCCCGTATTTTAGGCCGTGTGGCACACACGACCGTGTCTCTGCCCATGTGCCCAATTCTGAGCATTCTGTTTCTCAAAATTAAGGTGCAGGGGACACACGGCCCAACCACATGCCCATGTTACCAGGCCTTGTGTCACACACAGTCTAGACGCACGCCCTTGTGTCTACCCATGTGGAAAAAATGAAGCCATTTATAGCTCCATTTCTCACTCAAAATTTCACCTAAGACCTGCACTTGAAACACACGTCCAATACCAACCAATTCCAGCATGCAAATTAAAAAATTCCATCATTTAACAAGGCATTTCATTCCAAGCACAAGTGTTTATAAACTTATCTTGGTATAACTTAGTCATTAACAAAATTTTTCACATATACTCAACTTACCACATGTGGACATATATCATAATAACCTACATAATAATACCAAAATGAACCATTACTAACCATACCACTGGCTAAGTTACAAAATGACATTTTAAAGCCACTATTGGTCAAGTTTTCCTATACATGCCATTATACCAAAATTATTTTACTAAGTATACCCAAAATGCTAGTTGATAGTGTGACGATACTCCAATGATTTTCCAACCTTCACGAGCTTCTGAGCACTATAAAAAAGGGGAAAAATAAAACAGAGTAAGCATTACATGCTTAGCAAGTTCATATAACGGAAACTAAACTTACCAATCTTGTTTATTAAAATTTAGACATACAAAGTTATGTTTCCATCCATTTGGCTAAATTGCCTAATCACATACATTCAATCAAACATGTTAGTCACCAAAATATCCATATCAATCAAGTAGCATAGATTAGCTCATCAAGCAATATTCTCTCTAGTCATTTTCATATCATCTTAAGATTTTCATGCCATGTCAAGAGTTATATGTCCATTGAATCATTGAATCCCGATAGATGCGCAAGTAGTACACTCAAAGTGTACGATTCGATAATCCACCATTTTCTTATCCAAGGGTACCCATTACGACACTTAACCAGGAAACATTCTCTCGAGCCACATATCGTATAATAGGACTACCAGTACAGGCTAAATCCTTTATATAACGTATGCTTAGAGGAGCTCGATTAGTATTACCAGTCCAGGCTAAACCCTAATCATAACGTATGCTCGAGAGGTGTTATATCAGGATTACCCATCTAGGCTAAATCCTTTTAATAACAAGATCGAGATTACTCGTCTAAGCTAAATCCCGTCCGCAACAAAAGCAGGACATTATTCGTTTTGGGAAAACGCATAGAATCATCGGAATCCAATATTCATTCGGGACTTAACCCTTTTTCACCATTTCAAGCATGTATTAAAATTTTCATTATAGTATACAAATAATGTATATTAATATGAGTCACATTCCATACAATACAACATTCAATTAAACATATTCACATGCCCGATTAAGTTACACGAACTTACCTAGACACTTATTCGCATAAAGGTCTACTAATCCGAAATCTTTTCTTTTCCTTGATCTAACCTCGAATTAGTGTTGTGTGGATCTATATAAATGAATTTAACCATGATTTTCATACATTTCATATTTAAATAGACCAATTTATGTCCTAGGCAAAATTACCATTTTGCCCCTAACTTTTCCATAACTTCTGATTTTGTCCCTAGGCCCAGAAAATGAAACTTGTGCAAATTACTCCCTATTCCAAGCCTAACCAAAGCCCCATTACAAATTGTCCAGCACATGTATATATAAAATTTCAAAATTTTTCCTTCAATTTCTCAAGTTTACATTTTAGTCCCTAATTCAAGTTTTCATCAAAAATCACTTTGCAAAAGTTGCTTATCTATCAATAATCTTTCATATTCTACCATAAATTTCTAATTTCTAGCATAATACATCCATGACCCATTTTCATACCTTGATAACTTTTCAAATTAATCCCTCAAATAGAGAGATTAAGCTATCCCGGTTTCAAAAATACCAAAATTACTAAAAACGGGATAAGAGAACTTACCCAATTAAGCCTTGAAAGTTTCCCCTCTCTCTCTTAGGGTTTCCATAAAATTTTTAGGTTGAAGATGATGAGAATAAGATGATATATTTCTTTTCATCTTTTAATTAATTAAGTATTTTAGTATTTCCAATTTAGTCCTTGCCCTTTTTTTATAATTCCATGGATGAGTCACCAAGAAAAATCTACATACTTTTCTTAATGGTCTAATTACCATGTAATGACCTAAAGTTTTGAATTCTATAGCTATTTGATCATTATAGCTACTAGAATTCAACTTTCGCATTTTATGCGATTTAGTCCTTCTCGTAATGAAACACTTAATCGATAAAATTTTCGTTTCAAAAATTTTACACGACATGTCTATTATAGTACGGACCATATAATGAAATAAAAATAAATCTTATTTTTAGGTCGGATTTGTGGTCCCGAAACCATTGTTTTGATTTCACTGAAAAATGGGTTGTTACATTCAATTTTACATATTTATTCAGAATACATTTCCAATACTAACTCATTACCTCTCTGTATCTCTTCAATTAGTTATTTTCAATTGATTTGTATTATTAGGTAATACTTTACCATATAATCAATAGATGACTTGTGCTTTGCTAATTGTCTTCTAATTACATTAAAAGGCTAGACTGAATATCCAACTAGCTTCCTTCAAAACTTGTTACAAATGTCATCCTTTAACATTCTTCTCTTACAAATTTATTAAGACACACCATAAGGGTAGTCCATCCTAGTACACCACAAAAGCTATCCTTGCAAGGTTCACTATAGAGGCTTTTCTTTCATGATTCATCACAAAGGCTTTTATTTCATGATTCACCACAAGGATTTTTCTTTCATGATTCGCCACAAAGATTTTTCTTTCATGGTTCACTATAAAGACTCACAATTTGTAAGGTTTGCCCATCATCCTTCTGGTGTACACCAAGAACCCTATTGGGTAATTACTGTCCTTTAGTTCCTTTCGGAAGGTGCCATAGCCATGGGCTTTCCTTTCAAATTTCATGTTTAAAATCCTGATGGACCACCTTTTAACAACACCACAAAGACAAACACAGACTCTTAACAGAACATACTCCATAGCATACATCTCAAACACACATAAACGATCATACTTCCCATCACATTACTTGAACTCATCAGATTTTTACCAGATGTTCATACCATCCTCAACAAACATACAATCCTAGATATTCTTAAATAATCCCTTATATAGTCACAAAAATATCAAACTATAACTTTTACGATCTTAACATCACCTTTTTAACTAGTTTTCTGTAGATCTTTTAGTATGAATAGTACACATACAAAAGTTAATATAGAGACTCACCTGACAACACAAAATAGCAACTTAAACTCCAAATCTAGTAAGAAACTGTAGCAACCACTACTTATGAAATAAAAGAACACCATTAAAACTCATTCGTAACCTTTATCGGCATTTCAAACCCAGATAGCCCTCATATAAAACTTTACTTCTTCATTTTACTATTCATGTACTTATCTAGACTTAATCTTTCATAACTTTAATATACAGAGTCACAATACTTACCTTGACATGGAATAGTCACTAAAAAAAGATAGATTTACAACTCCATCTTAGAGGAGAAAGAAATACTTTTAGTTCCTCCAGGTTCAGATAACAAAACATTAGAAGAAAGAAGGAAAACTCTCCCTTTCTTTATCCTTAATATCTACATTTTAAAACTAAGTCCTTGTTGGAACTTGACACGTGGCACAACTTCCTAGAATGGCTTAATAAATGGTTTATAGCTATGAAAATCCAAGATATATATGTGTTTAGTTTGTCCATTCATTTCATTCCTAACTTTCTTATTAGAACGTAATTGGTTCAGTAATCAAACTAACTTAACGTAGAATACCTTCAACGATAACCCCAATTTGACAAATATCTTTAATACTCTCACCAATCTCTTCTTCGATACAACTTAACACATTATGAGATCAATCTTTACAATATATTCTAACATCTGTTTTGTGCCTGACCTATACATCAAAACAACAATTGGACAGTCACAGATTACTCCCAGACTACTCTCCAGAACTTAAGACTTGCCAAAAATGAGTGCTATAACTCTCGTCTCCTTAACAAAATTTCATCCTTGAAAATTTCTAATCTCATAGAATTATAATACATATAATAACAACTGACCGATTACGCCAAGCTCAATTCAAGAGTTAGCAAATTCGAATTTCAATGATCGCTTTTCCTCAAAGGTAACATTTTGCTTTTTTTTTCTTTTGACTTTTAACTTTTGTTCCCAATATGAGAAAAGTTACTATTAGAGGGAGGGGTCACGTCCAAAATATCTGAATCTTCGCTCATGTAACTCCACTGTGTGTGGAGACTGAGATGTGCAATTGTAATACCGTCCGAGAAAAAAAAGAATTGATACTTAGGAACCCAAGGTCTCCAAAACCCAAATTTTTCCTATGACTTTCAGCTTCCCCAATGTTGTTGTCTCAATGATAGTTCTATAGGTTTCATCTTACCACTCATTTTACTAGAGGTTGGCTTCCATCTGCCATTTAATCCATTCTTCTGTACCCCACTAAATAGTTATGGCATTGCACGAAGGTAGTTGTTAGCCATATGTAGTAGCCCGATTTTGGGGCTAGATAGAATAGTGGTCTCGAGACCATAAATTTGAAGTTAGAGAAATTATTTTATTATCAAAATAGAGTCATAGCATGGTTATTATAGTGCATGAAAAAATTTGGTAGATTAATTTTAGCGTTTATGAGCCCAATTGTGAAAAAAGACTAAATCGCATAAAGTGCAAAAGTCTTAAATTGATACCTAAGTGTGTTAAATAGTTAAAGAACAAAATTTGGGGTCTCTAAAAGGAAAATAGACCCTTGGATGAAGGCATAGCCAGCCATAGAGTCAATGAAGAGACAAAATTGTCAAAATTGGATGAGTTGGTGACCAATTTTGACTAGTTTAAAAATAAAATAAAGGGAAAAGATATCATATTTTTTCCCATCTTCTTCTCCACTGAATTTTCAAAAAAAATTAGGGGTTTGAGAGCTTAAAATTTTCAGCAACTTGAAGCACTCACAAGTAAGTGATTTCTATACCCTTTGGTGATGATTTTTGTATTTTTGAGACCCTTTGTAGCATGAACTTTCAAATAAGGGGTATATCTTGCAAAATGGTTGAAGTTCTAGGGTTTTCCATGAGAGAATTTAGGGTTTTTTCTGTAATTTTATGGAAGAATATGAGTCTTAGTTGCGTAATAGACAACTTTTGTGAAAGTTGTTACCATGAAAACACCTAAAGGGATTATTTTGCACAAGTTGTAAAATGAATGATAAATGTGTAAAATAGAGAGAATTTGGGGTTGATATAAGAGTAAAAAGAGTTCATCTAGGCTTAAGATGCAAAGAGGCTTAAGATGCAAAGAAATTCGATAAAAATTAATTTTCGAGCATAGGGGTAAAATGGTCATTATGCTAAAGTCTAGGGGCAAAATGGTCATTTTACTGAAGATGTGAATTTTTAATTGCTTGAATTTATTTCATGATTAAATGAGTGTGTTTTGCTATTGTAGATCAAGAAATACCGAATTCGAGCCTAGACCGAGAGAAAGCCAAGCAAATCGAGTAAATTGACTAGTCGTCACATTTTGTAATTCGAGGTAAGTTGTATGTAGATAATACAACTACGTTGTTAATGTACGTATTGAATTGTATTGAGTTAATATAACATGAATTCTTGGTTGTGAAATTGAGAATGTATAATGATAATTGAGATAATGGAAATTCCGTTGTAACCTTAAGAAGTAAATCGGATATTCATGCCATGACGTTTGGGTCATTTGTTTGTGGGCTAGTGTAAGAATGTCTAGGACATGCATCGGCCACATTATGAGAGCCAGTGTAAGACCATGCCTAGGACATGGCATCGGCATTAAGACGAGAGCTAGTGTAAGACATGTCTGGGACATGCATCGTCCTTGAGACGTAAGCCAGTGTAAGACATGTTTGGGACATGCATAGGCTACGAGATGATAGTCAGTGTAAGAACATGTCTGGGACATGGCATTGGCACCTTACCCACGTTTGAGGCTTAATGAATATCCAGTAGTGTTCTAAATGGTTTAATGGTGAACGTTATGTTCTTAAGCTAATGAGGAAAGTATAACCGTGTGGCGAATGGTATAGGTACCTAACTGGTACATATGAGAAATGAGATCAGTACATATAATAGGTAACTTGTATCGATGGTATTGAATAAGTTACACTTATACCTACTTTCGTGTTATGAGCATGTTGATTATGGATAAATTTTTGTTGTATACTTATTTATATACAACTTACTAAGCTTTATGCTTACTCCCTTTCCTTTCCATTTCCTTACAGTACCGCCTAACTAGCTCAAGGATTCCAGAAGTCAGAGATATCAATCACACTATCAACTGAAGCATTCGGTAGAGTTGGATTTATATTTTTGAATATGGCATGTATAGGACTTAGCCTTTATTATTTTGTGTCTTTAAGAATTGGCCAAATTTGTGGCTTGGGTTGGAAACCCTTTAATTTGTATTAAGCTTTGAATGATAGTTAATATTCATTTTGAATTTATAAAAGATGCGTTACCATGGTTAAATGAATACCTATTATGGTTGAATTGGTTATATGAACTGTGCTTGTGTTGGTATTGGTTGCTATGTGTATGAAACTAAGTATGTATGGGGAGGCAATGAGGCTTGGTAAATAGCCTTATATTGTCCACACAGGTAGGCACACGGGTGTGTGTCTAGGCCGTGTGTGACACACAGCCTGCCCCATTGGCGTGTGGTCCAGCCGTGTGTCCTCTGCACGTAAAAATTTCAAGTCAGTATGCATGGTAATAAATACACGGGCAGAGACACGGTCGTGTGTCTCAGCCGTGTGGAGGGCACGGCCTAGCACACGGGGTGTGCCTTGGCTGTGTGACATCATAAGCATGCTGACATCAGAAATAGAATGTCCATGTTTTTGCACAGGGCTAGGACACGGGCGTGTCGTGGCCTTGTGAGGGACACGGGCGTGTGTCTGACCATGTGAAAACCTTGTAGGTGTGAATTAGAAATTAATTCTACACGGGTGTGGGGCACGAGAGTGTCCCAGAGTGCTTAGGCCGTGTGTGTCACACGGGCCTTCAACACGACCATGTCAAAATGGTCATACGGGCGTGTTACCCTTCCACACGGGCGTGTGTCCCTATGTTAAGTGACATTTTTCTATAGTTGGAAAAAGGACCCGAAATGGTCCCGAATGATTTACGATGTGTGTTTTGGGCCTTATAACTCCATATTCAGGATATGTTGGTAAGTTTTAAAAGTTGAACAGATTTTCGGTAACTCGAAATGAATGAAAGCTTGATTTTAAAGTTGGGTAATGCCTCGTATTCTGTCACAATATGGGATATGGGTATGGGGTGTTACACCTTATCCTGGTTGACTTTGGTGGTGTTTTATATCAACTCAAGATATTATCCCACTATTGGGTGTTTTTTAGAAATTTTATCAACTCAAGATAAAGCGAATTGGAACTTCTGATGGTAATGATCATTTTGGTGTAAGACAAGGATGCAAACCCCTCATCAAAAATATGATCTCAAATCTCCATCTAATAAAGGATAAATACATACGGGTAGTAAGTAAACTTGATTCTGGTTTCGATTTTCCTCCTTCGTAGTTCCTCCCTGATAAACCGTAATTCATACATATTTTTATCCCATGCTTAGCACATTTTATGGATGATTTTTCCTTAAAATTGGTGACTTCGATGCTCCTAATGCCTTAATTTCATGTTTTATACTTAGGTGAGCATAGGAGAGTGAAAGGAACGAGAAATGGGCAAAAAACGGAGAAAATGGGCCAACGTACGAAATTAACACTGCGTGGACCTTTTCAAACAGGCAGACCACACGGCCATGTCAATTTGGAAGAATCGAAGCACGACTCACATGGGTTGACCACACGCCCATGCCTATTTAATAGGCTTGACCACGACCTGAAGTAATCGCACACGGGCATGTCCTTGCCGAACCCAAGTTTAGTCCAATTCGAAAAAGGAAAATTTTGAGGGTTCTTAGGCATTCCAAAGCTTATAAATACACCTTAGAGGAGGAGGAAAAAGAGACACAGAGGGAAGGAAGCAGGGAACTGCTCAAGGAAAGCCGATTGATCCATCTCAGAAGTTGGATTCATCATCAAGACAGAAGATCTCCCCTCAATTTCCCTTCAGGAGTTTTGGGTTTTTCTTTATGTTTTGTATTCATTATTCTTCTGAGATGTTTCCTTTTTTAGTTATGAACTAAAACCCCTAAATACATAAGGGGAATGAAACCTAAGACAAATCTTGTTATTATTATCTGAATTGTATGATAAATGTAAATAGGCCAATTTGCCTGGGCCCGAAGAAGAAACCAAAACACAAAAAAATACAATAAATGAAATAGTCCATTAATTAGAAGTCCTTTTTACAGTCCAAAACCTAAAATTAATACATGACCCTAAACCCAAAATTAGAACCCAAGATCCAAGTCACAAGCCCAATGACTAAACTTAGACTTGACCCAAAAATAGGCCCAATAAGCCCAAATGCCTAAACAAAGAAACCCTAGGGTTTCCTCCTCACATTTGCACTGCAACCGCAGACGAGCCCTAGCCCTCGCACTGTACGACCGCCTTCAACGCCTCCGTACGCCCCACGTCAAGTGCCATATATCCCTATAGCTGGCTCCATACCTCCGTACCTGTAAACAAACGAGGCAGAACAACAGAGAATGCAAACAAAAGAGAAATATTATATTTTTATTTTTATTTTCTTTTTTCTTCGGCTATAAAGCCGAAATTTTAATCCTTGTAATCGGTTACACAAAAAACAAACATTTACGCAATCCGCAATAGAAAGAAATCAGAATAGAACTAGAAGGTGATTTTTTTTCGAACGCCTTGTGCTTCTTCTTCTTTTTTTCGCATCTGTTTCATCTTCCTTTCGTGTTTCATATGTTTTCTTCATAATATAATAAAAAAGAAGCATACCTTCAAACGAGCCATCGGGGACCATCTCTTCTTCGTCGAAATTGAAGCTTGAGATGGGTTTTCGGGCTAAAAATCTTACCTTTCGAGGTGAGGCTTAGAGTAGGAGAATGAAATGACTCCATGGGGAGCCACTGTCCATCAATTTCAATGGTGGAATGGGGTAGTCGAATGGTCAAATAGGGGGATGGGAAAACCCAAAAATTTGTTGTGTTGAAACCCTAAGAATTAGGTCTGCTGCTTATGGCGAAAAAAAATGGGAATAGTAAGCTGCCATTCAATGGCTTTTAGTTTCAAATATTAAGCAAAACGGTACCGTGTAAGAAGAGTGGGGGAAGCCTTTTGCGCCTAAAATGGTCTATTTATGCAACAAGTCCTTCCCCTTGCGCATAGCCCTCAATTTGCGCCCAATTTGCCTACCTTGTGTTTTAAAATTAGCCCTGTAATTTGCGCGTGTTTGCGTTTTGGTCCGTGTCTCTGCTCTGCGTTTTAGAACTGGGGTTATTTCCAGTTCGAGTCCTTTTACATTGACGCGCATCACACGTTGGCCCTCTTTTGATTAACATGATAATATTACCCCCTGTTTTTATAAAGTCTTTATTTTAAAGTTTTCTTTTATCATATTGTTTTAAAATTTTTTTTATATATTACTTAGTTTTATTCATATAATATTGTGCATATATAGTTCATGGCAAGACTAGTTTTTTTTTATTCTATATATTATTAATTCTACGTTACTTTTACATACATAATTCCTTTTAAACCTACTTGTATATTTCTGTTCGTATTTTTTTAGCCCATCATGTATATAATTTATTTCTCAAGAACACATCTTATTATATATATATTTAGAACCTTTCACATTTTACATAATATTTAAATTGTCTTTCACCATATATACATGTTTAAGTTCTAGCCATTTTTCCATATTAATTTAAAATTTGTCGTATTCTTGACTTTTAAATTATTTTATTATTAAAATAAAAAAAAACATACTTTGTACATATGAGCATATTTTTTTATATATATTAAAGTTAACTTATTACGTATATATATTATTAACCCTATATTATTTTATACATATGATTTCTCAAATTTTTTCTTGTATTTCATTATATAGTCCTACGTAATATATCTTCTAAGTAATCATTATTTATATATGTATATTTATTGATATCTACATTTGATCTATATATTATTAAATCCATGTGTTTCATACATATAGTCTTCTTTATATGTATATATATAAGCATGTTCTTAAGTCCATTATACGATTTGTTATAAAATTAATTTAAGCTTGTAGGTATTTCTATGTTTTTACAAATAATTATTTTTAAAAGTCATTTATGTATATATGTTTTATAAATCTATTTAGTGCATTATAACTTGTCACATATCTTTATTATTCTTTCATATTATATACATTATTATCATGAACATTGTCGATTTTTAAATGCATTTATGTCTAAAACATTTTACATGCAATTTGATTCAAATTTCCACTCTATAATATCTATTTCAATAATTATATATCCTTACTTTTTATGCAAATTGTTCAACCAATATATTGTGTGTTCATTTATTCGTCACTATTTTAAAATCATTTTATACCACATTGGCTTCTAATTGCTATGTTGTTCCTCTTTTTACATCTTGCGTTAATTATTTTATATCATGCTATGTACGTCATTTTGGCACATTTTTATGTATTGTTTTGTGGTGTTGTATTGTTGTAGTATTATTTTCTTTATTGTATTGTATATAAATTATTTCCCATGCATGTTATCGTTGCATTATTTATTTGTTCATAATTTTATATTGCCATGTTAATTATTCTCCATGCATGATTGAGATTGAGCTATATTTCCAAGCTAATTGTGCTTAGTTGTAAGTGTTTGTTAGTTAGTCAAATAAATCGTATTGCTTCCACTCTTCTATTTTCGTATTTTATGCGTACACCTATTACCTCATATCATCGTTTTCCACTTGGTTTTTGAGATGCGGTTCTATAAAATCCAAATTTTTACGATTAATTCCGTCTTATTTCGAGTCGAATTAATACGTCTTAAGCTAGCTTTATAATCATTCATTCAAAAATTCTTTAAAATGAAGACGAGATTTGATATTTGACAATTCGCGGAATCGTGCCCTAACGTGTTGGGTTGCAAATTCGTGTTTGCTCAAAATAATCGAATATCACCTCAAAATTTCACTCATGTCTTTTAAAATCCCTTAAACGAAGGCGATACGTGATGTTTGGCAATTCGTGGAATCGTGCCCTAATGTGTTGGATTGCAATTTCGATTGTTTAAAATATTCAAATATCCCTTCAAAATTTCACTCAGGTCTTCTAAAAATCCTTTAAAACGAAGGTAATACTCGGTGTTTGACAATTCGGAAATCATGCCTTATCATGCTGGGTTGTGATTTCTCGTTTGTCTAAAACAATCGAATATTCCTTTAGGTTTACATTCATGTTTATTAAAAACCTTTCAAAATGAAGGCGATGTTTGATGTTTGGCGATTTGAGAATTGAGCCCTATTGTGCTAGGTTGAGCTTTTTCATTTGCTCAAAACAATTGAAGATCCCTTTGGAATTTCACTTGTATTTTCTAAGGTGAGGTAATGAATCGTGCCCTACTGTGCTAGGTTTCGATTTTTTTTGTTGGACTAAATGGTTGGGCATCCTTTTGTTAATTTCAAATTATAAACTTTCGGACGTCGAAACAAGAAGATTTTTGGCAATCAACTCGGGTTACTCAAAAAAGAACCACATTTCAAAAACATTTCAATTTTAGACATAAGGACAATATTTAATCGATTTGGTACCAATTTTGGGCGTAGTGAGGGTGCTAATCCTTCCTCATACGTAACCGACTCTCGAGCCCGTTTTCTAAAATTTTCGTAAACCAGAATCGTTGTTTTAATAAATCACAAATGTTTTATTAAAATAACCAAATTCTTAGGTGATCCGATCACACCAAAACAAAAAGATCGGTGGCGACTCCATATTTCCATTTTCAAAAAGTCGATTCCCCCGCTTTTTTCATTTAAATAATAAAATTTTAAATATAAAGGGGTGGTTTCGACAGCTTGGCGACTCCACTTGGGACTAGTTGAGAGTCGAGCCATAAAATCGATTATTTACTGTCCTTTTGTCAAAGACCGAAAATTTATTTTGAAAAAAATCATGTATCTTTCGATTGCATTTGATTGTATGATCGTTTTGGTATGGGTCTCATAGAATAGTACTGCATTTCATTGCATGACCGCTATGGTCACACCTTCTAAGTGGGAGTAAGAAGCTCCGCCTTCGTGAGGTTTTCACCTCCGCATGGGCTAGTGGATTGCTTCCGGGGTACATCCGTACCTATGATTTCGTGAGATTTTCATCTCCGCATGGTCATAGGGAAATGTATCCCCTCGAACCGAACTCGATCTATATAAGCCTATAATGGGTGAAGATTGAGGAATCTGCTAGTTTGGGTACCCTTATCCCTAGAACTAAACCACATATAGTGAACCTTAGAAGCTATCCTTGGGTGGAGCCACGTCGAGCCTTAGTACTTACCCGTATATGCATTGTGATTATCGTTTATGTGCTTGCATTTTATCGATATTATTTGATACTAACCTGTGTTCTGTTTTGATTGTCCTTTTTTTGCATGACATTGCATATTAAAGGAGGTGTTAATTCGTATTCAATTACTAAGTTAGAAAGTTTGACATGGAGAATGAATTTCATAGTAAAGTCGAGGATAATGCGACCGTTCGTTCATGGTCGAAGAGGCTACAATCAGAGAGAGGGGATAGCTTGGCAGAAGGGTATGTATCGGAGCTGCAGGATTTCACTCGCGTCAATGTAGTACAGAATGAGCTGCAAGACTTGAGAGACATTTGGGCTAGTTGGGATGAAGGGATCAAGCAGTTATTTTACCAAAGCTATGGTGACATATCCTACTTGCTAGACATTAGAGTGGATAAGCATTTGTTCCGAGTCTTGGTGCATTTTTGGAATTCTGCGTACAAGTGTTTCACTTTTGGAGAAGTGGATTTGGTACCTACCATGGAGGAATACACTACGCTGCTTAGGTGTCCAAAGATTCAGGTCCGGAAGACTTATACTTGGGTTTTTAGTAGTCAGACCTTCGTGAAAAAACTGATGAGCATTTCTGGGATGAGCGAGCCTTGGGTTACTGCTCGGATTCAGGAAAAAGGAGATAGTAAATGTATCCCTTGGGAGAATTTGCGAGATTTGATCTTGACGCATCGAGACAAAAGAAAGAGGGTCGACATCTTTGCTTTAAGCATCTATGGATTGGTAATTTTTCCTAAGGCTTTGAGGCATGTGGATGAGGCAGTCATTGACTTATTCGATTGACTTGAGAAAGGAATCACTCCAGTACCAGCGATATTGGCAGAAACGTTCAGATCTTTGAGCTCATGTCGGAAGACAGGCGAGGGGCGGTTTATTGGATGTGCACAGTTGTTGATGGCATAGTTTCACGGGTACTTTTGGAAGGTAGACAAGGTTTCGTATCGGGTCTTTTCCGAAGGTTATTCCCCATTAAAAGAAGAGGTAGCTATACAAAGGAGAGAGGATATCTCGGAGGAGAAGTGGATGGACATTCTTCAGAACCTCAAGGAGGTGGATATCGAGTGGAGAGCTTATTGGATGGTTCCTGACGAGATAATGTACCAATGTGGTAACTTCGATTGGGTGCCATTTTTAGGAGTTTGGGGAGCTACCGGGTATACTCCATTACTTGCGTTGAGGCAATATAAGTTGAGGAGTTTGTACCCACGACCTATGGACTTGCTCAGAGTGAATTCTAGTTTAAAGGTGCTCACTATAAGAAGAAAGTTCAGGAGTTATCGGATGCTTGGAAGCAAACTTGTTGGATGAAGAGGTTGGCCGTCAGCTACATGGTAACGCCCGAGTATGACGGATGGTTTAAGAAGAGGGTTAATGATAACATTCCTAGGCCAAGCTTGGAAAGTACTCGTCCTATGGGGGAACAATTACAAGTCGCCCCGTCAGAATTGGAAATTATAAGGCAAGATTTCGAAAAGAAGAGTTTGGAGCTTGGGAAAAAGATCAAACAATTGGAGGAAGAAAAGATGCACCTAAGATTAGACACTGATGTCCAGAGGTCAGAGGCTGAAAAGTGGAGAAAAGGGAAAACTAAGGCTGAAGAAGATCTAGACAGCTTGAAGACTGACTATAAGAAGCTGCGCCTATCTATGAGGACTGCGGGGTTAGGTAAGAATTTCGAACAATGGTGCCATGAAATTCGAGAAGAAAAGACCAATACCGACCAGTGGGAAAGGAAATTCTGAGAAGCTCAGGCACGAAACGAAGATTTAGAGAAGAGCTTGTCAGAAAGCAGAAATGAGTGAGGTGAATTAAGGGCTAGAGTGGCAGAACTCGAGAAATCTCTGTATCAGTACCTAAACCGTAACACCGCAATGGAATTGAGGGCGGGCTTAAGCAAGATAGAAGAAATGAAAGGAAAAATAGAAGAGCTAGAGGCGTCACTGCAAAACTGTGAGATGCGAATCCAGTTTTTCGAGGCAAACGAGGATCGCTAGAAAGAGCAGCTTCACCATGCGCAAGACCAAGTCAGAAACAGAGATTACATTATGGGGGAAGCCATAACCCAGATTCGGGAGGTAGCGGACTACTTGCAAACTTTAGCGGTTCAGGCAGACACACTGAGCGTGAAGTATGAGTTGGAGTCGGATCGCGGGCAAGAGCTGGCCTCGTTGCTTAGAAAAATTAGGACTTTGAGTGTTAGAGCGAAATTTTATTTGTAACTCGACTTTATATAAAAGATTTTATTTTCAAGTGAAATTTTCTAAGGGCAATTGAATCAAAATTGATGCCTCCTTTGCATTCATGCATTTGCATTACATCATATCATTATGCATTAAAGGCCATAAGAGTTTTCTAATTAATTAATTAAAAATTATTTCAGTAACCTAGAAACCAACGAAAACCAACCAACCACACACCCCTACGATACAAGAAAAAAATCAATGGATAAGAGACTCGAGAAATTGGAGCAAATGCAAAAGGACATGAAAGAACAAATGCAGTCTCAGATGCAAGAGCAGTTAGCAAAGTTTAGCGAGAGATGAAAGAGCAAATGATGGAGTCCCAGAGGGAAATGATGAGTCAGTTATCCCAATTGCTGTTGGGAGGAACAGATAAGGGAAAGGGCCCCATGGAAAAAGTTGAGGAAACTAATGAAGATCCTCAACACCCCCTGGCTTCACTCCGACACATGTATCGATGAAGCCCGAGATTAATCTACCGAAACCATCTGTCACGATCATGCCCCAGCAGGTTCAGGTCGGAGCTTCAATACCGATGAATTTCCAAACCGTCTCAGGCTCTAACTTTGTCAACAACCCGAACTATCCGCCTGTTCTCGATTTGGATGAAGTTGCCAATGAAGAAAAGGCGAGGATAGATTCACAAAAACAATTGGAAGAACGGTGTAGATGGATCGAGGAGAAATTCAAAGCCATGGAAAGTGCGGATCATCATCAAGGGATTGATGCAAAGGACCTGAGTCTGGTCCCAGATTTAGTCCTTCCCCCTAAATTCAAAATGCCCGAATTCGAGAAATACAATGGAACAACTTGCCCTGAGGCCCAAATCACTATGTTTTGCGGGCGAATGACGGGGTACGATAACAATGACCAGCTATTAATCCACTGCTTTCAAGATAGTCTGGTCGGGGCAGCGTCTAAGTGGTACAACCAATTAAGCCGCTCTAAAATTAACTCGTGGAAGGACCTGGCTCAGGCCTTTATGAAGCAATACAATCATGTGACAGACATGACCCCCAACAGAATCACTCTCCATAACATGGAGAAGAAATCGAATGAAAGCTTCAGACAGTACGCACAAAGATGGAGAGAGGTGGCCATACAAGTTCAGCCGCCACTTCTAGAAAAGGAGACGGCGATGCTCTTTATAAACACATTGAAGGTCCCTTTTATCACTCATATGTTGGGAAGCGCCACCAAGAGCTTCTCCGACATAATGATGACGGGGGAAATGATCAAAAATGCTGTAAGGAGCGGCAAGATAGAATCGGGAGAGAGTGCTAGGAAGTTAGCCCTGAGGAAAAGAGACAATGAAGTGAACAACACGAGCACATTCAACAAGGGGTAGTCCAAGTCATTTACCTTAAATCAACCCAAAACGGTGACCACTAATCAACAAAGCTCTGTAAGACAAGAATCCAATGTAAGGAAAAACACAGAAAAGCCACAATTCACCCCTATACCCATGACGTATAGGGAGTTGTACCAGAACCTGTTCAACGCTCATATGGTGTCCCCTTTCTACCTGGAGCCACTGCAACCCCCGTATCCCAAATGGTATGACACAAACGCCCAATGTGAATACCATGCGGGAATTACCGGGCACTCAATCGAAAATTGCACTGCGTTTAAGAAAGTAGTCGAAAGACTCATTAAGATGGGGATCGTGAGATTTGATGACCCAGGAATTCCCAATGTAGCAGGAAATCCACTCCCCAATCATACCGACCAATGAGTGAATGGGATAAGTGAAGGTAGGAACAAGAAGACCAAGTATGAGGTGGCAGAAGTCAGGACCCTGTTGAGGCAGGTATGGAAGGAGATGGCCAAGAGAGGATTGATCGCGTTGGATTCGAGGGAAGAATCTGAAGAAGAGAGAAACTACTGTGAGTTTCACGACGAGGTGGGGCAAGAAATCTAAGATTGCGTGGGGTTCAAAGCCTGAATGCAAAATATGATAAACAATAAGGAAATTGAGTTTTATGAAGAAGCCAAAAACCCCGTAGAGGGAGATATATGCGCATCGGAGGGAGAATCGACGGCACAGAATCAAACATCTAACTATCCCGTGGTGATCATTTTGAGACCCAAAAATAATGAAGCTGGAGTACAAATGCCACCGAGGGTCATAATCCAAAGGCCTGAAGTCTTCCACTACAAAGACAGCAAAAAGGTCCCATGGAATTATGAGTGCAGTGTGACGATACCGGGAAAGGAGAGCCCGTTTGACGCTTCAAGAAGGGACCAAGATAGGGGCTCCTATACACGTAGCGGGAGATGTTACGATACAGCAAATGAGGAGGCACAACCCACAAAAGGAAAAGCCCCAGTGGTCGAGAAAATGAAGGAAAAAACAACCAAGCCTGTTAACGAGCCAGTTAACGAAGAGGAGGCCGAAGAGTTTTTAAAATTCCTAAAACATAGCGAATGCAGTTTGGTAGAACAGCTACGTAAACAACCAACCCGTATCTCGGTGCTGGCCTTACTTCTAAGCTCGAAAGTTCATCGTAGCGCGCTGATGAAGGTCTTGAATGAAACATACGTTGCCAATGATATCTCCGTTAACAAGTTGGACCGCTTGGTTAGCAACATCAGTGCCAACAACTATATCTTTTTCAATGACGATGAGATTCCACCCGGGGGCATGGGGTCGACTAAAGCTTTGCATATCACCATGCACTGTAAAGGGTATACGCTGCCAGGCATACTAATTGACAGTGGGTCGGCTTTGAATGTCCTGCCATTGACCACGCTAAATAGGTTACCTATAGACAGCTCTCACATGAAGGAGTGTCAGAACATCGTGCAAGCATTTGATGGCACGGAGAGGAAGGTGATAGGCAGAATCGAGGTACCTCTTCAGATCGGGCCAAACACGTATGAGGTAGATTTCCTAGTAATGGATATCAAGCCATCATATAATTGCTTACTGGGAAAGCCATGGATACATTCAGCTGGGGCGGTGCCTTCCTCGTTGCATCAAAAGTTGAAACTGGTATCAGAAGGGAGGTTGATAACAATCAATGCTGAAGAGGATATCATTGCAACTGTGAGCAATAATGCACCTTATTTGGAGACAGATGACGAAGCATTGAATGTTCATTTCGATCTTTGGAATTTGTTAATGCGACTTTCGTCGCCGAAGGAAGCAAGATCCTGGTGCCAAATTTGTCCAAAACCACGAGGATGAGCCTACAGTTGACGATTGGAAAAGGGGCCCTACCCGGAAGAGGACTTGGGAGACATCTACAAGGAAGGATTGAAATGCCAATGCTGAAGGACAAGAGAGACCGCTTCGGCTTAGGATTTAAGCAGGATGCGAAACAAAGGAGAAAGGAATTGGAAAAGAAGGAAGAGAGAAGGAGAGCACGGTTAACGGGGGAGGAAATCAAGTGGGAACCAATGATATTCCCCCATATATCAAAAATATTTGTGTCTGGGGGAATCATTCATCCCGAGAGAGACACGCCAATGACGAGAGCTATAGAAGAAAGGCTGGAAAGCTTGGACATCATCGTCATGTACGAAGAGGAGACTAGAAGAGAAAATTTGTCGGGCATTTGCCCCTACACACCTGGAAGTGTTCTGGACAACTGGACTGCGGAAGAGATTCCTGTAGTTTTTAGAACGGATTCAGAGTAATGTCCAAAACATACTTATTGCTCTAGGCCTAGGAGTAATAAGAATCTTTTGTGAAATAGGCTGATGTTTAAAAATGTTATTTCAATAAAATGCACGGTTATTATGGTTTTTGAGCAAATGTTCTCCCATCCTTTCAATTTCATTCATAACCATACAAATGATTACTTTCTGATTCTTTTATTCTTGAAACATTCTTTCATTCGTCAGTCATAATCATACCACGCAAATAAATGTTTCGAATTCTTTTGATTCTTTGTATCTGCCTTCATCCTCATAACAGGTCCCCAGATATTAATGATACGAGTGACACTGCTAGCGACTCAGAATTTCCTTTTAACCAAGATATGTGTATGAAGGATTCTCAGGATTTTGAAGATGACCAAGGCTATAACCTATTCCTAATTTGTTGAGAATGGTAGAACAAGACGAGAAAAAAATCCTACCTCACAAAGAATTAGTTGAAATTGTAAGCTTAGGAGAAGCACAAGAGGTGAAGATCGAAACTTGTATCACTATAGAGATGAAGCGAGACCTCATTGAATTACTTCAAGAATTCAAAGATGTCTTCGCATGGTCATACCAAGATATGCCCGGGTTGGACACTGACATCGTGGTGCATCAACTCCCCATAAAGAAAGAATGTAAGCCAGTTCAGCAAAAACTCCGAAGAATGAGGCCCGATGTATTGCTAAAAATAAAAGAAGAGGTTTGAAAGCAGCTCGATGCCGGATTCCTAAAGGCGGTAAAATACTCAGTTTGGGTAGCCAACATCGTCCCCGTCCCTAAGAAAGATGGAAAAGTGTGAATGTGTGTGGACTACAGAGATCTGAATAAAGCCATCCCGAAAGACAATTTCCCACTGCCTCATATCGACACCCTAGTGGACAACACGGCAGGACACTCACTGTTTTCATTCATGGATAGTTTTTTCGGATATAACCAGATCAAGATGCATCCTGAAGATATGGAGAAGACAACATTTGTAACCATATGGGGGACGTTCTGTTACAAAGTGATGCCATTTGGACTGAAAAATGCGGGGGAAACTTACCAAAGAGCCATGGTAACCCTGTTTCACGACATGATGCATAAAGAAATCGAGGTTTATGTGGATGATATGATCGCAAATTCTCGGACGGAGAAGGAGCACATACAAGTCTTGAGGAAATTGTTCTTGAGGTTGATGAAGTTTCAGCTAAAACTCAACCCAGCCAAATGTACCTTCGGAGCCAAGTCTGGAAAGTTGCTGGGATTCGTGGTCAGTGAGAAAGGGATTGAGATCGATCCAGACAAAGTCAAAGCCATACAAGAGTTATCTCCGCCGCGTACCCAGAAAGAGGTTCGAGGCTTTATAGGAAGATTAAATTACATCGCTCAGTTCATTTCACAACTGTAACGCCCCGTACCCGAGACCGTCGCCGGATTCGAACACGAGGTGTTAACAGGCTTAATTCATTACTTAAACAGCTCAAACAATTTATTTTTAAAATTTTCAGTCAAGCTAACAATCTGCGTCGTAGTCGCTTAAAAATTCATATCTCGAGTTAGGAAACTCAAAATCCAATTCCGTAAATTTTACCTGAGACTAGACTCATATATCTATTTACTAATTTTTTTATGGAATTTTTGGTTGAGCCAATTAGTACACTTTATTAGTTAAAGTCTATCCTGTTTCAGGTTTTGACTACTCTGACCTCTGTGTATTACAAATCAGATATCTCCCTGTACAGAGCTTCAATTACTATGACGTTTGTTTCTAATAAAACTAGACTCAATAAGGAATCTGTAAATATAAATCATGAATTCTAATTATCTTTGTAAAATTTATGGTGAATTTCCAAAGTCAGAACAGGGGATCCAGAAATCGCTCTAGCCCTGTCTCACAAAAATTTAAACATCTCATAAAATATAGCTCATATACCTGTTTCGCTTCTTTCATATGAAAATAGACTCATCAAGCTTCGATTCCATAACTTATTCATCATCTAATCGTATCTCTACTATTTTTAGTGATTTTTTCAAACTCACATCACTGCTGCTGTCTGAATCTATTTTATGGTAAATTTTACCTATTTCATGGTTTCCATGGATTAGCTAGCAATTTAGCATACATAACACCAAATATGATCATGATTAGCCATTCCAATGGCTAATCATTACCAAGAATTTCCATACCACTCAATAACCATATCATAAGACCATATACACAAAATGATTATAATGCTATACATGGCATACTCAAAATATACAAGCCATTATGCCAAGATGGTATACGGATAGTGTGAGCGTGCCTCCGACTGTTTCCGATTTCTGAGCTAGCTTGTCAACACTACAAGGAATGAAAAGGAGGGAGTAAGCATAAATGCTTAATAATTTCATATGCAAATAGCAAGTAACATAACCATATAAGCAAACATAAAACATCATTTGCATAATCATCACCAAGACATTCATATCACATTTTCATTTATCATCTTACCATATTGTTGTTATATCGATTTTTCAACCCGAGGGTTAAGTACATACCTGTTCAAAGTACCCATTTCACAACACTTACCAATACGTCCCTTTCATCTTGAGTATTCCTCCATTTCAGTAGAACTTTACCCGTTGAACACATCGGAATATAAATCGGATACATGGAAAGTTTGCACATAAGTGCCACATATGTAGCCAAGCTACCATGTAACCCGCCCATAAGTGAACTCGGACTCAACTCAACGAGCTCGAGGGTTTGCATCCATAAGTGAACTCGGACTCAACTCAACGAGCTCGGATGCCTAGTTACATCCCTCGAACTCGGACTCAACTCAACGAGTTCGGACGCTCGCATCCATAAGTGAACTCGGACTCAACTCAACGAGTTCGGATGCCCAAATATCCCAGTGACATGTCACTTGTATCTTAATCCATTCTTATGGTTCAACGGGACATTTTTCCCAATCATATGTCTCAACCATCTTCTATGGAATGTCGATACCGATGTTCGGTAGTATTTCACATTTTCCAAGTATATCACATAATTTGACATATTATCAAACAATTGTCACAAGTATGATATTTCATAATAATTATCATATCATTTAAATAATATTAAAACATTTAAAACAATAACTATGTTACCAACATTTACATATGAACTTACCACGTATGTGAAAATGGCTACTTTTACCATTTCGTCCACAACTTGGTATTTTCCCCATTTTAGCCCGAGTTTCAGTTTTCCTTGCTCTATCATTTAAAATATAGTCTAATTAGGACTCACATTATTCAAATTGACCCAAAATCATATTTTAGAAAAATTACAATTTTGCCCCTAAACTTTTGCATATTTACACTTTTGCCTCAAAGCTCGTAAATTAAACTTCAGCCTATTTTCTTATGTTTTATGACATGCTGATCATTTTTCCCTTCTATGGCAACATCAAATTCTCACTCTAACATGTACTTATGACTATTAGGTATTTTTACCTATTAAGCCCTTTTGCTCGTTTTCACTTAAAACCGAGTAGCACAAGTTGTCTAACATAATTTAAAACCTCATATTCTATCATAAAACACCAAAATACACAAATTTCACCTATGGGTATTTTTCCAAATATAAACCCTAGGTTAAATTATTGCTAGCATAAGCTAAATCGAGCTACCGGGACTTCAAAAACGTAAAAATCATTAAAAACGAGGCTAGAACGGACTTACAATCGAGCTTGGAAGCTTGAAAAACCCTAGCCATGGTTTCTCCTTGCTATATTCGGCCATGGGGTTGAAGATGAGCAAAATTGGCATTTAATTTTGTATTTTAATTCATTTTACCCCTAAATGACCAAAATGCCCTTACTACTAAACTTTCCAAAAATTCCATCCATGTCCAATTTTTGTCCATAGACTTAGAAATTGGTAAAATTTCTATTTAAGACCTCATAATTAATATTTCAAAACAATTTCATACTAGAAACTTCTAGAATGCAAGTTTTACAAATTATTCAATTTAGTCCCTAATTTTAATTTAAGCACTTTATGCATAAAATTTCTTCACGAAATTTTCACACAATCATGCAATCATATCATAGACCTCAAAATAATCATAAAATAATTATTTCTATCTCGGATTTTGTGTTCACGAAACTGCTATTTCGACTAGGCCCAAAATCAGGATATTACAACTCTCCCCCCTTTAGGGATTTTCGTCCTCGAAAATCTTACCAGAAAAGTGGTCTTCACTTTTAATCTCATATTCGGTGCCGAAGAACTTGCACTTAGACTGTACCTCCAATACGTCTCTTCAATTTCTCATATGATCTAAAAGCTTATAGTCTCAACTCTCAACTTTTCTTAAATTTTCAACCCTTCTCAGTTTCCCATGATATCATGACATAAAACCCCGATCTCAACTTGATTTAATGGAGACTGGAATTCCAAGAAATCCAACAATCAAAGAGACCTAAAATTCCATGAATCTGATGAGTAGGAATTCATTCAATACAGATATGATTTATAGATCTCGCCAAACATTTAACAATAGGATACATCACATTTTCCTCTTTCCGCCATAGAAATAATTCTGATATGGCCTCAAGAATAATCCTTCTCATTTCTATCCCAATATCAACACTGATAAGGATAATTTTGATAGATCCCAATGCTCGGCTTTAACCCCTTTAACAACTCCGATTTTATGTAACATCGGATGCTCTAAACTATCACATTACTTCACTGTCTTGAAACACATCACAATTCATACAACAATACATTACTGAAAGTCAGGAAGTCTTTGCTCAATGTAGACTAGTCTAGTTCAGACGCTTCGGTTACCAATATTCTTATCTATCCGAACTCTGTCAACATGTAATAAACTTTTCAGCTTTCACAAGACTAAAACCTTATCATTCGTAGTGATTTTAACTAATATCCAACTCTTTCTAATAAATATACACTTCTCATTCAGACTATTTACTCTTTTATTCGTACAAAAATGAAATTCTATTATCAGACTTGGGAAAAATAATCCTGACATAATTGTCACATGAAATCTTTCAAATAAATAATTCACCATACCGACTGAAACTCGCGCTTTTATCACTTATGCCTTTACTGATGTCAAATCCTTACACAGAAATTAGAAAAAACCCCAATACTAAAATCACCACATTACCAAGATCAAATTAGAAGTATAGTCATATTTGACATGATTATCACGAGCTGAAGAACGCACTTCGAACATGAGTCATAATTGACAAATTATGGAACAAAGATAACAAGAAAACCGAATAAAGAAATCCAAGATAGAGAAACCCAGAATAAGGAAATCCAGAATAAAGAGATCCAGGATAAAGAAACCCAAGATACGATACTATGCCGGAGAATCGAAAACCAAATTCATAGAGAAAATACAGAATACCCCGATAATTCTTCAAAGAAAGAAAGTCCAGAAGAAAACATCATTTAATCCCACTGAAATCAAATATAACAAGATCAATATATCTTCCCATACATATATATCAGATGAAGCATCAAGTAGAAGAAACATAATCATAATATCATACGTATTCTCTCATCAATTCTTATTAGATGAAATGATATAGAATACCTGATGAAATAGAGCAATATAAATTATAAACCAGTCAGACTACCAATGCTTTCATCCAACACCAGGATTAAAAGACATTCCCATATAACAAGAATTTCTTCAGAAGATCAATAGCCATAGAAATATTTCTGAGAACGGGTAAACACATAGAACATCTCAAAAGAGACTGCTAAATCTGTCCAGTCATAACTGTCACACTCAGATAGTTCACATTTCAAATATCATTTCCCCAATTAGTTCTGCCGTCACAAATTTCATATTAAACCATTCACTAAAGAATGCCAGTTCTGAATAAATTTCAATTTACACTTTTCTCGACCTTGCACCTGAGTAATTCGATTTACCAAAGAGAATTCCTTCTCTAACTGGGACAGTGCATAATTCCAATAATCTTTATATCAATCTGATACTTTACTGGCTCTGACTTTATTTATCAGCTCATTTTCAATCTCTGATCATACTTATAATTATTCTATCACTGAACTCTTTGGGTTCTCAACCGGAAACTTATTCAATACAAATCTCATGAAATTCCATTATAAGTACCACTTTGGTAAGGGGGAGGGGTTGTAGGACCTCTAACTCGACTTTCTTATACATACACATATGACACAACTCCCATCATCATAGCAACATCATCAAAATCATGTCATTCATTCATGTTGGCTTACACCAATTTTCCTATTGCTAGCATAAGCTAAATCGAGCTACCGGGACTCTAAAAACGTAAAAATCATTAAAAACGAGGCTAGAACGGACTTACAATCGAGCTTGGAAGCTTGAAAAACCCTAGCCATGGTTTCTCCTGTCTATATTCGGCCTGGGGTTGAAGATGAGCAAAATTGGCATTTAATTTTGTATTTTAATTCATTTTACCCCTAAATGACCAAAATGCCCTTACTACTAAACTTTCCAAAAATTCCATCCATGTCCAATTTTTGTCCATAGACTTAGAAATTGGTAAAATTTCTATTTAAGACCTCATAATTAATATTTCAAAACAATTTCATACTAGAAACTTCTAGAATGCAAGTTTTACAAATTATTCAATTTAGTCCCTAATTTCAATTTAAGCACTTTATGCATAAAATTTCTTCACGAAATTTTCAAACAATCATGCAATCATATCATAGACCTCAAAATAATCATAAAATAATTATTTCTATCTCGGATTTTGTGGTCACAAAACCGCTATTCTGACTAGGCCCAAAATTAGGATATTACAACAACTGACTGAGAAATGTGACCCTGCCTTTCGCCTTCTCAAGAAACACAACCCAGGTGAATGGGATGAAGAATGCCAAAGAGCTTTCAACATGGTCAAATAGTACTTATCCAACGCTCCGGTGCTAATACCACCTAACCCCGATAAGCCATTGATACTGTATTTGGCAGTATTTGAGAATTCCATGGGGTGCGTATTAGGTCAGCACGATGAGTCAGAAAGGAAAGAAAAAGCTATTTACTACCTTAGTAAGAAGTTCACTGACTGTGAAACAAGGTACCTGCCGATAGAGAAGTTGTGTTGTGCCCTAATTTGGACAACCCGAAGGCTGAGGTAGTATATGCTGTATCACACTACTTGGCTCATCTCAAAATTGGATCCTTTAAAGTACATGATGGAGTCAACTGCTTTGAATGGAAAGATGGCCCGATGGCAGATTCTGCTTTCTGAATTCGACATAGTCTATGTGAACCAGAAAGCAGTAAAAGGGAGTGCAATAGTAGACTTTTTGGCCAGTAGAGCTTTGGAAGACTACGAGCCTCTAAACTTCGACTTCCCAAATGAAGACCTAATGTGTGTTGCGACCGTTGGAGAAGGTGATCCAGAAGAACTTCCTTGGAAACTGAACTTCGATGGGGCGTCAAATGCTGTGGGTAATGGAATTGGGGCAGTCTTGGTGTCCCCAAACGGAGATCATTATCCATTCACTAGTAAATTGGATTTCAATTGTTCGAATAACATGGCAGAATACGAAGCGTGCATCATGGGAATCCGTGCAGCCATAGAACGTAAGATTAAAATGCTAGAGGTGTATGGGGATTCTGCGCTAGTGATTTATCAACTCAAGGGAGAATGGGAGACCAGAGACCCTAAGTTGATCGATTATTGAAAAATGGTCCTGGAATTGGTTAAAGAGTTTGAGGACATTACCTTCCACTACCTTCCATGAGACGAAAATCAGATGGCTGATGCTTTGGCTACCTTAGCTTCCATGATCAAGGTGAACAAACAAGAAGATGTCAAACCCATCCAGATGAGCATTTATGAAACTCCGGCCCACTGTTATAATATTGGAGAAGGCAAAGAAAAAGATGATCACCCTTGGTATCACGATATATTGCAATACGTGAAGAATCGTGAATACCCGGACCAAGCAAGCGAGAATGACAAAAGAATACTGAGAAGATTGGCCATCGACTACGTCTTAGATGGGGAGATCCTATACAAAAGGAGAAAGGATCAGGTGCTATTAAGATGCGTAGACGCTGTAGAAGCTAAGAAAATCTTGGAAGAAGTCCATGAAGGCATCTGTAGGACACACGCTAATGGTTTTACAATGGCCAGGCAAATTATGAGATTCGGGTATTATTGGTCCACTATGGAAGGAGACTGTGTCAATTACGCTAAGAGATGCCATAAGTGCCAAATCTACGGAGACAAAATTCATGTGCCTCCTTCACCGCTGCATGTCATGGTTTCCCCATGACCATTCTCTATGTGGGGCATGGATGTGATTGGACCAATATCGCCGAAGCTTCCAATGGCCATCGGTTCATCTTTGTGGTTATCGACTACTTCACCAAATGGGTAGAGGCTGCTTCGTATGCTAGTGTTACAAAGTCGGCAGTGAGTAAATTTCTGAAGAAGGAGATCATATGTCGGTATGGAATGCCAGAGAGGATCATATCTGACAATGCATTAAACCTGAACAATAGTACAATAGCGGAAGTCTGCAGTCAATTCAGGATCAGACACCACAACTCGTTGCCATATCGCCCGAAGATGAATCGGGCAGTGGAAGCAGCCAATAAAAACATTAAGAAGATTATGGGGAAGATGACCGAGACTTACAGAGATTGGCATGAGAAGTTACCGTTTCCCCTCTTTGCTTATCAAGCATCAGTCAGAACCTCAACTGGGGCAACGCCCCAATTGAAGTCGAGATCCTGTCTCTTCGAGTGTTGTCAGAGTTAAAGTTGGATGAAGCAGAATGGATCCAGTCTCGATACGATCAATTGAACTTGATTGAGGAAAAGAGACTAAGAGCTATCTGTCATGGTCAGATGTACCAAAAACGAATGATGCGAGCTTATGACAAAAAGGTTCGCCCTAGAGAATTCCATGATGGAGACCTGGTTTTGAAAAAGATCCTTCCCATACAGAAGGATTTTCGAGGAAAATGGATGCCTGATTGAGAGGGGCCTTACGTGGTGAAGAAAGCTTTCTCTAGAGAGCATTGATTCTAGCCAAGATAGATGGTAGAAACTTGCCCAATTCTATAAATTCAGATTCAGTCAAGAAGTATTTTACTTAAAGAAGAGGGGGCCAGAGTGAAAACCCACAAAGGACGCTAAAAAAAAAGGAGAGGCCAAGGTGAAAACCCGCAAAGGGCACTTTGAGACCAAAGGGGTTTTTGAGTTGAAAACCCGAAAATGGGCGGCTCAAATTTTAAATATGGGGCATGTGGTAGTCTTGTCCTCCCGAAATCAGCAAGACAGGAGAACATTGCACCTTGGAGCATTAACAAAATACGCGGGATCTCGTGAACACACATTTGGTTCGAATGAGCCTTTGAGAAATTAGAATAGTGAAGCTCGTGCTGTGATATCTGGGGGGCACCTTTTTCTCATTCTATTTTGCACCTTATCAAGATTTGTTATCCTATGTATTCACATCAAATTTTGCTTAATAAAATTCTATTTTTCCATTATGATAATCTCTTTCGAGCATCTTTGTTGAAATCATGATTTTTGGACTTATAATATTCACATAAAAGAAGTTATGCATATTACTCTGGAAAGTCTCTAAATAGTACAAGGACCTAAAACAGGGCCACTAGTCAAGACTAACCAGGTTCAAAGTTGGAAAACATTGAGAAAAGAGTAGTCCAAATTATGACTATTTCTACAAATTTTCTGTCAGAGATAATGGTTAAGCAAGAAGATGCGATAGAACATCAATGATGGAACCCGGACGAATTATGAGCAATGATACCCTAAGCGTTTAAAAAGGAATCACTCTCATAACATTTCTACATTCATAATCATTCATTTAGTTAGGAGTACTTGATTCATTTCGATCATAGCATTCTAATTACTTGACATAAACACCACGTACAGTCAGGGGCATTGGATTCATTTTGATCATGGCACCCTAATTATTTGGCATACACAGATATAGGAAACCAATTCTACAAATCATGTCTTTAGAAGACGGTGTAACAATATTGGCGAATCCTACAGATCTTGTTTCCTTGAAGTTGCACTGAAGCAGATCGAAGACGGTGAATCTTGGCTTCCTGAAGTTGCAGTGAAGCAGATGTAAGCCACCAACCTAGCTCCCTAAAGTTGTAGTGGAGTAGGTTGAAATTTTAGATCTCGTTTCCCTGAAGTTGCAGTGGAACAGATCGAAGATGGTGAATCTAGGCTTCCTGAGATTGCAGTGAAGCAGATTTGAGCCACCAACCTAGCTCCCTAAAGTTGTAGTGGAGTAGGTTGAAATTTTAGATCTCGTTTCCCTGAAGTTGCAGTGGAGCAGATCGAAGACGGTGAATCTAGGCTTCCTAAGATTGCAGTGAAGCAGATTTGAGCCATCACCCTAGCTCCCTAAAGTTGTAGTGGAGTAGGTTGAAATTTTAGATCTCGTTTCCCTGAAGTTGCAGTGGAACAGATCGAAGACGGTGAATCTAGGCTTCCTGTGATTGCAGTGAAGCAGATTTGAGCCATCACCCTAGCTCCCTAAAGTTGTAGTAGAGTAGGTTGAAATTTTAGATCTCGTTTCCCTGAAGTTGCAGTAGAGTAGATTGAAGACGATGAATCTAGGCTTTCTGAGTTTGTAGTGAAGCAGATTTGAGCCATCACTCTAGCTCCCTAAAATTGTAGTGGAGTAGGTTGAAATTTTAGATCTCGTTTCCCTAAAGTTGCAGTGGAGCAGATCGAAGATGGTGAATCTAGGCTTCCTGAGATTGCAGTGAAGTAGATTTGAGCCATCACCCTAGCTCCCTAAAGTGGTAGTGGAGTAGGTTGAAATTTTAGATCTCGTTTCCCTGAAGTTGTAGTGGAGCAGATCGAAGACGGTGAATCTAGGCTTCCTGAGATTGCAGTGAGGATGATTTAAGCCACCAACCTAGCTCTCTAAAGTTGTAGTGGAGTAGGCTAAAGATTGTAGATCTTGTTTCCCTGAGATTGTAGTGGAACAGATCAAAGACGACAAATCTAGGCTTCCTAATGTTGTAGTGAAGTAGGTTTACATCACCGACCTGGCTCCCTAAAAATTGTAGTGAAGTAGGCTGAAGATTGCAGATCTCATCTCTAGTAGAGCAGATCGAAGAGAACAAGCCTTAACCCCCTAAGTAGTAGGGCAACAGGCCGGAGATTGCAAGATCTTGTCTCCCTGAAGTTGCAGTGGAGTAGATCGAAGTCACAATCCTTATCTCTCTGAAGTTACAGTAGAACAGGATAAAAACACATGAACCGGGTCTCCCTGAAGCTGCAGTGGAGCATATCGAAGTTACTTGAAGAAAAGAAGCACCAAAGAAATCATGGTTCCGCAAAACCGGGCAAAATTGGTCCTCTTTGAAGTCTTTGCTCTATTCTCGTTACACGACAATGAGCAAAGAGGGGCAGCTGTAAATAGGCCAATTTACCCGGGCCCGAAGAAGAAACCAAAACACAAAAAAATACAATAAATGAAACAGTCCATTAATTAAGAGTCCTTTTTACAGTCCAAAACCTAAAATTAATACATGACCCTAAACCCAAATTAAAACCCAAGACCCAAGTCACAAGCCCAATGACTAAACCTAGACCTGACCCAAAAATAGGCCCAATAAGCCAAAATGCCTAAACAAAGAAACCCTAGGGTTTCCTCCTCATATTTGCGCTGCAACCGCAGACGAGCCCCAGCCCTCGCGCCGTACGACCGCCTTCAACGCCTCCGTACGCCCCACGTCGAGTGCCACATATCCCCACAGCTGGCTCCATACCTCCGTACCTGCAAACAAACGAGGCAGAACAATAGCGAATGCAAACAAAAGAGAAATATTGTATTTTTTTATTTTGATTTTTTTTCTTCGGCTATAAAGCCGAAATTTTAATCCTTGTAATCGATTACGCAAAAAACAGACATTTACGCAATCCGCAATAGAAAGAAATCAGAATAGAACTAGAAGGTGATTTTTTTTCGAACGCCTTGTGCTTCTTCTTTTTTTTTCGCATCTGGTTCATCTTTCTTTCATGTTTCATATGTTTTCTGCATAATATAATAAAAAAGGAAGCATACCTTCAAACGAGCCATCGGGGACCATCTCTTCTTCGTCGAAATCGAAGCTTGAGATGGGTTTTCGGGCTAAAAATCTTACCTTTCGAAGTGAGGCTTAGAGTAGGAGAATGAAACGACTCCATGGGGAGCCACCATCCATCAATTTCAATGGTGGAATGGGGTAGTTGAATGGTCAAATAGGGGGATGGGAAAACCCAAAAATTTGCTGTGTTGAAACCCTAAGAATTGGGTTTGCTACTTATGGCAAAAAAAAAAGGGAATAGTAAGCTGCCATTCAATGGCTTTTAGTTTCAAATATTAAGCAAAACGGTACCGTGTAAAAAGGGTGGGGGAGCCTTTTATGCCTAAAATGGTCTATTTATGCAACAAGTCCTTCCCCTTGTGCATAGCCCTCAATTTGCGTTCAATTTGCCTACCTTGTGTTTTAAAATTAGCCCTGTAATTTGCGTGTGTTTGCGTTTTGGTCCGTGTCTCTACTCTGCGTTTTAGAACTTGGGTTATTTCCAGTTCTAGTCCTTTTACATTGACGCACATCACACGTTGGCCCTCTTTTGATTATTTTATTTATAAATTAGCCCATTCATTTTAATTGTATTTTAATCGAGTCCATTTGATTTACATGGTCTATCATTTTTTTTATCAACTTAATACTTTCTATACTTGTATATACATACCCTTTTTGAATTAACATGATAATATTACCCCCTGTTTTTATAAAGTCTTATTTTAAAGTTTTCTTTTATCATATTGTTTTAAAAAAATTTTATACATTACTTCATTTTATTCATATAATATTGTGCATATATAGTTCATGGCAAGGCTAGTTTTTTTTTTATTCTATATATTATTAATTCTACGTTACTTTTACATACATAATTCCTTTTAAACCTACTTGTATATTTGTGTTTGTATTTTTTTAGCCCATCATGTATATAATTTATTTCTTAAGAACACATCTTATTACATATATATTTAGAATCTTTCACGTGTTACATAATATTTAAATTGTCTTTCACCATATGTACATGTTTAAGTTCTAGCCATTTTTCCATATTAAGTTAAAATTTGTCGTATTCTTCACTTTTAAATTATTTTATTATTAATCTAAGGTTTTCATATATTATTTATTTTAGATATATACTATTTGTTTTGTGTTGTTACATATTTTCCATTTTAAAACTTGATGTATCCTTAAAATCATTTTATCATTCTTTTAAAAAAAAGTTTTCATATATTTTTATATACATATTTATATTTTATCCTCATATTCGATCCTTTTATATATATGGTGTATATGTCATTTAAATTATTTTTCTTTTTTATATGTATATGGCCATTTTTAACTAGATACTCCTAAAAAAACATACTTTGTACATATGAGCATATTTTTTATATATATTAAAGTTAACTTATTTCGTATATATATTATTAACCCTATATTATTTTATACATATGATTTCTCAAATTGTTTCTTGTATTTCATTATATAGTCCTACGTAATATATCTTCTAAGTAATCATTATTTATATATGTATATTTATTGATACCTACATTTGATCTATATATTATTAAATCCATGTGTTTCATACATATAGTCTTCTTTATATATATATAAGCATGTTCTTAAGTCCATTATACGATTTGTTATAAAATTAATTTAAGCTTGTATTTCTATGTTTTTACAAATAATTATTTTTAAAAGTCATTTATGGATATATGTTTTATAAATCTATTTAGTGTATTATAACTTGTCACATATCTTTATTATTCTTTCATATTATATACATTATTATCATGAACATTGTCGATTTTTAAATGCATTTATGTCTAAAACATTTTACATGCAATTTGATTCAAATTTCCACTCTATAATATCTATTTCAATAATTATATATCCTTACTTTTTATGCAAATTGGTCAACCTATATATTATGTGTTCATTTATTCGTCATTATTTTAAAATCATTTTATACCACATTGGCTTCTAATTGCTATGTTGTTCCTCTTTTTACATCTTGCGTTAATTATTTTATATCATGCTATGTACGTCATTTTGGCACATTTTTATGTATTGTTTTGTGGTGTTGTATTGTTGTAGTATTATTTTCTTTATTGTATCGTATATAAATTATTTCCCATGCATGTTATCGTTGCATTATTTATTTGTTCATTATTTTATATTGCCATGTTAATTATTCTCCATGCATGATTGAGATTGAGCTATATTTCCAAGCTAATTGTGCTTAGTTGTAAGTGTTTGTTAGTTGGTCAAATAAATCGTATTGCTTCCACTCTTCTATTGTCGTATTTTATGCATACACCTATTACCTCATATCATCGTTTTCCACTTGGCTTTTGAGATACGGTTCTATAAAATCCAAATTTTTACGATTAATTTCGTCTTATTTCGAGTCGAATTAATACGTCTTAAGCTAGCTTTATAATCATTCATTCAAAAATTTTTTAAAACGAAGACGAGATTTGATATTTGACAATTCGCGGAATCGTGCCCTAACGTGTTGGGTTGCAATTTCGCGTTTGCTCAAAATAATCGAATATCACTTCAAAATTTCACTCATGTCTTTTAAAATCCCTTAAACGAAGGCGATACGCGATTTTTGGAAATTCGTGGAATCATGCCCTAACGTGTTGGGTTGCAATTTCGATTGTTTAAAATAATCAAATATCCCTTCAAAATTTCACTCAAGTCTTCTAAAAATCCTTTAAAACGAAGGTAATACTCGGTATTTGACAATTTGGGAATCATGCCTTATCGTGCTGGGTTGTGATTTCTCGTTTGTCTAAAACAATCGAATATTCCTTTAGGTTTACATTCATGTTTATTAAAAACCTTTCAAAATGAAGGCGATGTTCGATGTTTGGCGATTTAAGAATCGAGCCCTATTGTGCTGGGTTGCGCTTTTTCATTTGCTCAAAACAATTGAAGATCCCTTCGGAATTTCACTCGTATTTTCTAAGGTGAGGCAATGAATCGTGCCCTACTGTGCTGGGTTTCGAATTTTTTTTGTTGGACCAAATGGTTGGGCAACCTTTTGTTAATTTCAAATTATAAACTTTCGGACGTCGAAACAAGAAGATTTTTGGCAATCAACTTGGTTTACTCAAACAAGAACCACATTTCAAAAACATTTCAATTTTAGACATAAGGGCAATATTTAATCGATTTGGTACCAATTTTGGGCGTAGTAAGGGTGCTAATCGTTCCTCATACGTAACCGACTCCCGAGCCCGTTTTCTAAATTTTCATAGACCAGAATCGTTTTATTAATAAATGACAAATGTTTTATTAAAATAACCAAATTCTTAGGTGATCCGATCACACCAAAACAAAAAGATCGGTGGCGACTCCATATTTCCATTTTCAAAAAGTCGATTCCCCCGCTTTTTTCATTTAAATAATAAACTTTTAAATATAAAGGGGTGGTTTCGACAATAAATATTTGACTTGTTCTTAATTATGTGTTCTTAATTCTTGTTTTGATATTCCAGGATATTGACTCAAGTTAAGCTCTTATTCAGAGGAGGAATAGACCCTGTCTAAGAGTACATTTGTCATAATTAAGCGGAGTTGGTTACGGCGCCTAGAGATAGGGTGACAAGATTTTGCTGGATTAGGGTGAAACCTAATAAGGGGATCCATAGATCGAGTTAATGCAACCCTAAGGAGTTAATTAGAAAGAGATTTCAATTATTCAACCTAGAGTTGACGTTGTTAGTCTCGAGAGAGATAATAATATAACTTATGGATTTCTACAGATCAAGTCAAATGAATAAATCGTCCGATTCAGAGTCAAAAAACAAATGAAGTCAAATGAATAAATCGGCCGTGCAACATGGCCGTGTACACCAATGCGCCTAATTTCAAAAAATACGAAATGTACGGGCTGAGCTTAGAGCACACGGGCGTGCCCCACGGCCGTGTGCCCCAATTTCTCTATAAACACCTATTATTTATTTTATTTTATTTTTATCTCTATATTTTGAAATTATTCTGTTTTATTTTATTTCCTTTTAATACTATTTCATCCTGAGTTTTTACAATTTCTATTCTTCGGCTATTTCATTACGAGTAATTATGCTTCAATATACCTCTTAAAGAATTCCTGATTTGCTCACAGTCAGAAAGAGCTCTAAAGCTCACTATTACTCAGGAACTTGAAACTCCACTGGGAAAGGACTTATGGACTAATGAACCTCTAACACCACCGGAGTATCCTCCTCCACCCTCACACCAATTATTCCCCAAAACTCCAGTTCAAGGAAATTCATTCATCACTCAGGAAGTTTCACTTCTCTCCCTATCTTATATTTATATTCTTTTCTATATATCTATCTTTGTACATTGAAGGCAATGTACATCTTAAGTGGGGGGTATTCATTTCACTATCAGAAAAATCCCTGAATGATTGCCTTGTTCTCTTGAAAAGCTCTCATATCATGTTTAGGATAAATTTTGATTGATTTATGACTTTTATTGATATATCTTGAATTAAAACATAGGCATTTATGCATTGATTGTTTAAACTTTAGGACATTAGGGAATCAAGCATGATAAGTTGATTTTTGAAGAATTAAAAACTTTTAGGTTGTTTCCCTAAGTTTAGGTATTATCTTGAGTTGGAATTCACAAGTTTAAACATCAAAAAGCCATAATTTTTGTAAGATCTTGAGCCTTTAGAGCATCTATTATTTCTTTCGTGCTCACTTCCATTATGAGTATGTCAGTATTGAATTATTATTCTTGAACTTGCTTGATTATGCATGTCAAGACCACACCATTTGATTTGATATGTCAAAATGATAAAGGCACTTAGGTTTAACCCACTCACTCCATAAAAGCCTACCTTCACAATTAACCCTTAGTGAACCCCCTTGGGCCTAACAACCCATTCATTGATTTACCCTCGATATTAACCCATAACTCATTATTGTTGAAACCCCCTAAATTAATTTGATCCCTATTTTTGTCGAGATTTGAGTTGGAATAATTGCTTAGCTATGTTTTATTCTATTTTGTAATTACTTGTTCTTTAAAAAAAACAATATATATATACTTGTATACATATTAGTAGTAGTGATCTTCTGAGCTAAAGAAGTTAAATTCTATATTCTGAGAAAAAAAAAGCTCTGTTGTACGCAATTGATGATTAGTCATTTTTCTAGTTAGGCAATTTTTGAATTCAATCTCGATTCTAACCCTTTCTTTTAGTTTGTGACCATACCCTCTAACCAAAGCCACGTTACAACCCTCTAAAGACCTTTTGATTGATGTTTCATCTCAATTTATAGTGGTGGAGATTTGATTTTCATGCAAGCTTATGGTAATGACTCTTCATTATTGGCTATTGAGTGCTTCATTTATTATCCTTAAACACCTCGAGTGATTTGAGTGAATCTTTAGTGAGGATGTGAAACTCTGTGATATTTTAAATCAAAGGTAATTACTTAAATGAGGGGAGACACCTATGTTTTCATGATAAAATGCTCAACTTGGAATGTTTTAAACTTTGATGGTCTTTCAGTTGAATTTTCAATGTATGATTACCTATTGATTATTTTGAGATAATATCGATAGAAATTATAAGTTAAAAAGAATTTATTTTGATTATGAGTTGAGGATTTTGCTTGAGGACAAGCAAATGCTTAAATGTGTGGGTATTTGATAAACTGTAATTCATACATATTTTTATCCCATTCTTAGAACATTTTATGGATGATTTTCCTTAAAATTGGTGAATTTGATGCTCCTAATGCCTTAATTTCATGTTTTATATCTAGGTGAACATAGGAGAGTGAAAAGAACAAGAAATGGGCCAAAAACGGAGAAAATGGGCCAACGTACGAAATCAACACGGCCTGGACCTCCTCACACGAGCAGACCACACGGCCGTGTCAATTTGGCAGAATCAAAACACGACTCACATGGGTGGACCACACACCCATGCCTATTTAATAGGCTTGACCACGGCCTGAAGTAATCGCACACGGGCGTGTCCCTGCCGAGCCCAATGATAAACCATAATTTATAAATATTTTTACCCCATGTTTAACGCATTTTATGGATGATTTTCCTATTAGAATTGGTGAATTCGATGCTCCTAATGCTTTAATTTCATGTTTTATACTTAGGAGAGCATAGGAGAGCAAAAGGAACAAGAAACAGACCAAAAACAGAGAAAATGGGCCAAAGTACGAAATCAACACGGCCTGGACCTCCTTACACGGGCAGACCATACGGCCGTGTCAAATTGGCAAGCTCGAGCACGGCCTGAAGTATCACACACGGGCGTGTCCCTGACGAGCCCAAGTTGAGTCCAATTCGGAAAAGGCTAATTTTGAGGGCTTTTAGGCATTCCAAAGCCTATAAATACACCCTAGAGGAGGAAAAAAGGGAGACACAGAATAGGGAGTAAGGAATTACTCCAAGAAAGCCGATTGATCCATCTCAGAAGCCGGATTCACCATCAAGACTGAAGATCTCTCCTCAATTTCTCCTTCAAGAGTTTTGTGTTTTCTTTATGTTTTGTATTCTTTATTATTTTGAGATGTTTTCTTATTTAGTTATGAATTAAAACCCCTAAATACCTAAGGGGAATGAAACCTAAGACGAATCTTGTTATTATTTTCTGAATTGTATGATAAATATTTAACTTGTTCTTAATTATGTGTTTTTAATTCTTGTTTTGATATCCCAGGATACTGATTCAAGATAAGCTCTTATTCAAAGGAGGAATAGACCCTTTCTAAGAGTACATTTGTCATAATTAAGCGGAGTTGTTTGCGTGCCTAGACATAAGATGACAAGATTTTTCCAGATTAGGTGAAACCTAATAAGGGGATCCATAGGTCGAGTTAATGCAACCCTAGGGTGTTAATTAAAGAAAGGTCTCAATCATTCAATCTAGGAATTAGATGTTATTAGTCTTGAATAGGGATAATAACATAACTTAGAGATCTCTACGGAACAAGTTAAATGAATAAATCGTCCGATTCGGAGCCAGAATAACAAGTACAGTCTAAGTGGATTTTTCCTTAGGTACTGTCTTAATTCAATTAATTTTCCCAAAAAAAATTCCCCAATTCTATTCTCTGTGAATTCTTAGTTAGTTAAAACAAAAACCTCTTTATTCTTAGGCTAGATAATAAAAAGACAGTCATTACTAGTACTTTTAGTTCCTTTGGGTTCGGCAATTCGGTCTTGCTAAAACTATACTACTGTTCGATAGGGACACTTGCCTACATCGCGATAATAGTTAGTTTGAAGAACGATTAATTATAAATATTTAAAACTTTCACGAAATCATGCGATCACCCAAGTTTAGTCCAATTTAGAAAAGGCCAATTTTAAGGGTTCTTAGGCATTCCAAAGCCTATAAATACACCTTAGAGGATGAGGAAAAAGAGACACAGAGGGAAGGAAGTAGGAAGCTACTCAAGGAAAGTCGATTGATCCATCTCAAAAGCTGGATTCATTATCAAGACTGAAGATCTCTCCTCAATTTCTTTTCAAGAGTTTTGGGTTTTTCTTTATGTTTTGTATTCTTTATTCTTCTGAGATGTTTACCTTTTTAGTTATGAGCTAAAACCCCTAAATACTTAAGGGGAATGAAACCTAAGATAGATCTTTTTATTATTATCTGAATTGTATGATAAATGTTTGACTTGTTCTTAATTATGTGTTCTTAACTCTTGTTTTTATATTCCAGGATATTGACTCAAGTTATGCTCTTATTCAGAGGAGGAATAGACCCTGTCTAAGAGTACATTTGTCATAATTAAGTGGAGTTGGTTGCGCGCCTAGAGATAGGGTGATAAGATTTTGCCGGATTAGGGTGAAACCTAATAAGGGGATCCATAGATCGAGTTAATGCAACCCTAGAGAGTTAATTAGAAAGAGATTTCATTTATTCAACCTAGGGTTAGACGTTGTTAGTCTCGAGAGAGATAATAATATAACTTATGGATTTCTACGAATCAAGTCAAATGAATAAATCGTCTGATTCAGAGTCAAATAACAAGTGAAGTCTAGGTGGATTTTTCCTTAGGTATTGTCTCAATCAATCGAATTTTCCAAAAGTAATTTCCCCAATTCTATTTTCTGTGAATTCTTAGTTTAGTTAATTAGTTAGTTAAAACAAACCCCATTATTCTTAGGCTAGATAATAAAAAGAAAGTCATTACTAGTACTTTTAGTTCCTTTGGGTTCAACAATCCGGTCTTCCTAAAGCTATATTACTGTTCGATAGGTACACCTGCCTTCATCATGATCATAGTTAGTTTCAAGAACAATTCATTATAAATATTTAAAACCTGTCACGAATATCATGTATCACTCCCTCAAGAGGATGTCTACACCAAAAGCTAATTTGAAGATGCTCAGATTGCTGAAAGGAAATACAATTGATTGAAAAGAGGTTACATACTTGATTTGGCAGGATTAGTTTTAGTTAGAAACATATTTCAACATTGCTTGAAAATTCTATACCCAAATGGTTACTGCCCAAACTTTTCCACCACCCTTACACTTGATCCTTCCGTGTTGTCTGCCTTCTAGGCTTGGCCATATAACTCATATACTAAACTGGAACATATTCTATTGGGGTGCATTTGAGAGCCATCATTGTAATTTTATAGTATTTGTAGCCTTCGCCCAATGAATTTGAAAATTTTAACTAATTCTGCTACAGATTTGTAACACCCCTAACCCATATTTGACGCCAGAATTGTAACAGCCCGATTTTGGGCCTAGTCAGAATAGTGGTTTGGAACCACAAATTCAGAGGGATAAAAATTATTTTATTATTATTTTGGTGTTATAGCAAGATTATATGAGTGTATGAAATTTTTGGTGAATTAATTTTTGTGATCGTGAGCTCAATTACGAAAAATGACTAAATCGCATAAAGGGTAAAAGTTTTGTTTTACTAGCTAGATATGTTGAATAGATAGAGAACCATAATTTGGGGACTTTAAAGTGTAATTAGACCCTTCTTAAAGAGGTGGCCGGCCATATGGGACAAAAAGAGTCATGTTGACTAGGTTAGGTGGACATTTGGTGACTTATTTGACTAAAAAAATAAAGGAGAGGCTATAGTGTCATCTTCTCCACCAATTTTTTTCAGCAACTAAGGGGTTTTAGAGATCTCAAAATATCATCCATTTGTATCTCTTGCAAGTAAGTCATTTAGAAGGTTATTTTTGATGATTTTTGTATTTTTAGACCCCTTGTAGCATGAGCTTTCTAATAAAGGGACTATTTTGCAAAATGGATGAAAGTATAGGGTTTTTCCATGAAAACATTTATATTTTTAGATGAAATTTTATGGAAGAAAATTAATCTTGATTGTTAAATAAACAACTTTTTTGAAAGGGGTTTCATGAAAACACCTAAATGGGCTATTTTGTAAGGTTTGTAAAATAGGTGGTAATTGTATGAAATGTTTGAAAATTTGAGTTCCTATAGGTATAAAAAGAGTTCATCTAGGCTTGGTTAATGAGGAAACTCGATAAAAATTGATTTACGAGCCTTAGGGAAAAATTGTAATTTTTTAAAGTCTAAGGGCAAAACGGTTATTTTGTCGAATTGTAGAATGTTTTTATTAATGTGATGATTAAATGAGTGAAATTTTATTATTATAGATCAAGAAATATGCAATCTGGACCTAGATCTGGGAAAAGCCAAGCAAGCGGATTAAATACAATTTGTTGCCTACATTTTGTGTACCGAGGTAAGTTGTACGTAAATAATGTAACTTATTTGTTTTTATGTATTGTATAATTAATATGACATAAATTGTGGACGATTGTTGTAAATGTGCATGATGAGAATTGATGTAGTAAAGACTCCCGGTTGAACCTTAGGAATAATTTGGATATTCATGCCATGACTTTTGGGTGATGTGTGTGCTAGTGTAAAACCTGTCTGGGACATGGCATCGGCCTCAAGATATGCAAGCTAGTGTAAGACCTTTCTGGGACATGGCATCGGCTTGAGGTGTGTCAGTGTAAGACCTGTCTGGGACATGGCATCGACCTCGACGTATGGAAGTCAGTGTAAGACCTATTTGGGACACGGCAACGACTTAGATGTGAGAGCCAGTGTAAGACTATGTTGAGACTTAGTGATTATCCTGTAGTATTCCAAATGGTTCAACGGGAAATTTACGATTTATGTCAAAATGATAGAGCTTATGACCATGTTGTGAGTGGTACAGGTACTTATATGAAATTGATGATATGTGAACTCTATTCTTGTTGTATGAATAGTGAGAAATAAACATGAGTAAGTTGTGTTATGAACATTTACTCTTTTGTGCGAGTTATGATATATTGGGAGTATGATCACATGTGGTAACATGGTCGTTATTTTGATATTTAAATGCAACTTACTAAGCTTTGTGCTTACCCTTTTCCTTTCCATTTTCTTGTAGTGCCGCCAAATTAGCCCATGGATCAAAGAACGTCGGAGACATCACTCACACTATCACTCGAAGCTTTTGGGATAGTTAGTTTTATTATCTTGAGTATGACATATATAGGGATTGAATCATTTTGTTATGTGTCATATTGTTAAGTTAGCCAATTGTGTTGGCTTGGGACGAAAACCTTCTTCTTTTTTTTAGGCCATGGTTAATGGCTAATATTCATTATCGATAATTGCAAATGATGATGCTTCCATGGATGAACAAAATGTACTAATGATCAAGTGCATGATTGGTTTGTTAGAGTGTCATGAGGCTTGCATTTGAATGTCATGTTGCAGTTGATTTATTCTTATATTGCTGTGTGGATTGGAGATATTTGTTGTTGTATAGGTTGGTGTAAGTAAGGGTGGCAAAAGGGCTTGGTAGATAGCCTTGTTTTTTTCCACACAAGTAGACACACGGGCGTGTGTCTAAGCCGTGTGCGGCACACGGTCAGCCCCATGGGCTTGTTGTCTGACTGTGTGTCCATGCACTTTAAAATTTCAAGTCAGTATGCATGGTAGTAAACATACGGGCAAAGATACGATCGTGTGTCTCAGCCATGTGGAGGACACGACCTCTGGGCATGGGCGTGTGCCCAGGCCCTGTGAAGTCTGCTCCTTAAATGTGGAATTAAATTCACCACACGGCCTAGCACACCGACTTGTGCCTTGGTCGTATGCCCCTAAATGGTTTCTGACGTCAGAAACAGAATGTCAACGTTTTTGGACACGAGTTGAGACATGGGCGTGTCATGGCCGTGTGAGGGACACGGGACATGGACACAAGCGTGTTCCAGGCTGTGTGAAAAACCTTGTAGGTTCGAATTAGGAATTAATTCCATACGGGCTAGGGACACGGTCGTGTCCCGATGTGTTTAGGCCATGTGAACTGCACGGGCCTTCAACATGGCCATGTCAAGAAGGCCACATGGGCGTGTCGCCCCTTCCACATGAGCGTGTGCCCCTGTTTCAAGAGTCATTTTCTAGAGTTCTTTAAAGGACCTAGTTTGGTTCTGAATCGTCCTTAAAGCTTGTTTTGGGCCTCGTAGACCCATAATAAGGAATTCTAGACAAGGTTTGAAAAGTTTTAAATTTGATCAAGTTTTTATGATTAGTAAATGTTTAAATGGATGTGTTTAAGTTTAGTAATGCCTCGTACTAAATCCCGGCCTCAGACTCGGGTAAGGGGTGTTACAGGAATAGGGTTATGAGGCATTACCGAATAATACATCTCATTCACATACATTTATACATTCATTATCAAAAATCGTTCATAAACATTCACATTGTCCCTTATAAGGCTCTACGAGACCTTAAAACATGCTTAAGAGTGGTTCAGGACTAAACCAATCACATATAAAAAATTCTGAACACTTAGAAAAATTTTACATTCATAGGTCACACGCCTGTGTAAGCAGGCCATGTGCCTCACACGGCTACCAGACACGCCCATGTCCTAGGCCGTGTAAAAACAGAACATACATATTGACTTGCACCATACGGCCGGAGACATGCCCGTACGCCTTGGCCGTGGGTAAACTGAAGGGGTTACTGGCTTGGGTCACACGGCCAACCAACACTCGTGTGTCTAGCCCGTGTACCCCTTGAAATGGCCACACACGCCCATATGCCAAGGCTATGTGCCTCACACAGTCATCAGACACGCCCGCGTGTCAAGCCGTGCTCAAGATTGAGTTAAATTTTTAGGGCTACCCTAGGGGACACAAGGCCACGTAACATGACCATGTGTCGCACACGGCTGAGACATATGCCCGTGTCTCTACCCATGTGGACAAAAATAGGCGATTTATAAAGCCAATTTGCCACCCTACTCTCAAGTACACAAAACAACCAAAATAACACCATTTCAATACATCTTTAAGCAATCAAAAACATGCCAATTCATACTCATGTCATGCTATCTATCATCAACCAATTCAACTACTTAATTCAACATTCAAAACCTATCAAATTATTATACCAAAATTCATCACATTAACATCTATTCCATATCACAAAACACATCATTAAACTATATCAGCAACTAATGCCAGAATACCAAAATAAGCCAACATAGAAGGCATTATATACCTCACATACTTATCACTTGACAACATATAAATCAAGCCAAATTAAACTTCATAAACAACACCATTTACAAGCCACATCTCATGACTAAACTCACAACTCAAAACATACTCAAAATGACACTAGCCTATACATGGCATATACCATACATACAAGCTTCAAAAGTACCAACAAGTTGATTCGATAGTGTGATGATGGTTCTCGATGATCCCCAATGTCCGAGCTAGCTTCAATACTCTATAAAACAAAAAACAAAATCACACAGTAAGCTTCATAGCTTAGTAAGTTCACACCAAATATATTCAACAGTTTATATAATACAAAACATCAATTAATAAACACTTAGTAGTTCTTATATCATCATTCAATTCTAATCCACCACCATTTAACATGTATATACAAATTCATCAAGATTAATACACATAGTATCAACTACCACATAGGTGTCGTACATACTTGAACTTTCCCGTATTTATTTATTTCATTCTTACCTTTTTGTTCAATATATTAATTCATTCAGAAGTCTTTCAATGCTCAAGAATTCGAATACTTAGTGCATCAGTGATTAGTCGAAGCTATAATGATCTCGCACACTTAGTACCATCACATTAAACCGAAGCTATCTTGGTATCACACACTTAGTGCCTCATATAGCCGAAGCTATTCCAATTCGCACACTAAGTGCTATTCATAGCCGAAGCTATTTTGAAATGCACACTAAGTGCCAAACGTAGTTGATTTATCGTCGTACGCAATCGTAGTTGCATATATACAATTTATGCATTATCATAGCATTAAAAACATAATTGTAACAATATTTATCACGTACGAACTTACCTCGTACTCAGAATGGATGAATCAGATAGATTACTCGATAACGTTCGATTTTCCTCGATCTAAATCCGAATTCTTTCTTTCTTGATCTATATGTATTCAAAATTAACCCATTTAATCACCAATTCATTCAATTTAATGCACAAACACATATTTTGGCATTTTTGCATTTTATTCCCTAAAGTTACACATTTATTCAATTTAGTCCCTATTTTAGAAAAATACAATTTGCACGAAATTTAATTTCACCCAAGCCTAGTTGAATTTCCTAAGGACCCCTAGCAGCCCAAAACTTTCATTTATTTCACAATTTAACCCCTCAATTTATACTTTTCTCAAATTAATCCCTTATTGACATTTTTGTCAAAAATCACTTTCCAAAACATATATATCAAGCACTAAGCTTTCATTTTTCATCATCAAACATCATAAAGCTCAAACATTCATCAATGGAAACTTTGAAAATCACCAACACTTTCAAAAATTAAAGCATGGACTAACTAGAACTCAAAGCAATGATCACAAAAACGTAGAAATCATCAAAAATCGAGCAAAATACATACCATAATCAAAGATTTAAAGAACTGAACCCTAAAATTCTTCAACCGATGTTTCTATTCTCAATATTTGGTTGAAGCTAGTGAAGATGACAACCATTTTACTTTTTTGTTTTATTTTATTACACATAATACATAATTTACTTTATTAACCATTAATTAAAACATTAAAAATCACATAATTCAAGGTCATTTTTGTCAAATTCCATTATCAATGGTCTATTTTCAACGTAAGGACCTTCCATTTAATAAGCCATGACAAATAGACACCTTTATCATATAGAATGCAACTTTTGCATTTTATGCGATTTAGTCTTTTTTCTCAAATTGAGCTATTAAATTATAAAATTAACTCACGAAATTTTCACACATATAAATTTACATGCTGTAAACACCAAAAATTATATTAAATTTATGACCTCAAATTTGTGGTCCCGAAGCCACTATTCTGACTAGGGTCTAAATCGAGTTGTTACAAGATTCTACCTTTACTTCAAATCAGGCTAATTCTCCTGTTGATGGTGCAGGACCTTCATCACATTCCCAACCTCAAGACATGGGCATTTCTTGCATTCTTAAGGGAGCTCATACCTAGGGAAGGACTACCGCTGCCCCCAAGAGGATAGCAGCATAGAAAATGAAGAAATGAACCAGATTAGAAGAGAGCACTCAAGGGGGCTTGCCACTACAATTACTGACTCACCTTCGATTCCTATTCTTTTGGAGATTCCATTGTTGCCTAATAAGTTTTCCCCTCAAACAGGTTCTCCCATACAATTTTCTGATCCTTCATTGTCCGATAATCAGACAGAGACAATACCTATGATTCAATCTGCTTCTCCTTCCTGTCCTTCCCTGCAAAGTGCTCCTTTCACTAAAGCAAAAAAATCTTTCCTTGGTGAGACCTTTTAGAGTCAATTCCAACTTCTATCTCTCTCAGTTCCTTCTATCAGCAACAATAGAATTTACTACCTCGACAATTAATAGAGGCTTTCTCCTCTTCCCTTTCATCCAATATTATTGGTTGCCTTCTATCGTTTATGGCTCAAGTTTCAAAAGTCTTGTCTATTGAACAAAGTCTGTGGAGTGATGCCTTCTAGGATGTAACACCCCTATTCCGTAACCGTCGCCAGAATAGGTAAGGGGCATTACCAGACAGATAGAACATTATAGATCAATACAGAATCATAGATATCACATAATATTAATGCATAATCAAATCAACAATTCATCCCTTATGGAGGTCTCCAAGACCTAAGACATACTTTTAGATAAGGTCGGGACTAAATCGAACACAATCAGAATTTTTAGAACTTAGAAAAAATTTTCAATTCTGTTAAGGCCACACGCCCGTGTGACCAGGCCGTGTGCCTTACACGGGCACTAGACACGCCCATGTAATCCAGTCGTGCCATAACAAAGTATATATACTGACTTTTACACACGGCCAACAGACACGGCCGTGTGCCAAGGCCGTGTGATACTTCGCTAACTACTGACTTAAGCCCACGGCCATATGACACGCCCATGTGTCTTAACCGTGTGGTCTTAAGAGGTTACTGCTTTCCATACACGGCCAGACGGCACGCCCGTGTTCACTGACCATGTGGCACAATGCAGGCTTGGTTTAAGCCAACTTGCCACCCCTTTTTGGGTCATTCCTACAAGCAATATTAAACAACATTTATACTAAATTTTTCAGCCAATTCCATGCTCAAAACATGCTTAAAACTTACCCTTTCCTCAGCTTGGCATATTTCAAAATGACCACCACATACAAGGCCATATAACCATTACAAGCATACACAATTTGGCATCACAAACCATTTACCAAAACTAAGCACAAACATACCATTTGCTAGCCAACTTTCATGGAATAACATATATACATATCAAAGCTTAAATACATAGACATTCTAGCCTATACATGCCATACTTAAAAATATTTACACTTTCAAAAGTACCAAAATGAGTTCAATAGTATGGTGACAATTCCTAGACTATCCTCGAGCCTTCAGTAGCTACGATAACTGTAAAACAAACATAAATTACACCGAGTAAGCTACAAAGAGCTTAATAAGCCAAATACAATTGGTTTAACTATTAAATCATATAAAGTACAAATCAATAGCAAGAATTCATAACCATTTCACAGAATAGTTCATGAGCCTAACCATACTCATTTGCTTGTATACATGTCATGTTTCATTTCCATGATTTCATACATACTTCGCATTCATTATTTCACAGAAACAGAGTCTTTCATATTCAGAAATTTAGTACGATACAAATGTACCTATATAGATTATACATTTCATATATTCATTCCCATATCTCGTAATCTATCATCAGACGGTTTAGAAATGATACAGATACTCATAAACGGGTACAATGCCAACATCCTGGACTTGGTCTTACATGTATTCAGTATCGATGCCTTTGTCCCAGACAGGGTCTTACACGAAATCAGATACGATGCCTATGTCCTAAACATGGTCTTACATGTAAATCTCAAATCCAGGCCTATGTCCCAGACACGGTCTTACACGATCAATGTCAACATTCTTTTAGAAACATACAGAGCTTTTCAGATACTAGCATATTATCAGAGTTTACTCGAAATTTATTCATCAGGATCTCAAGGCCGTCCAATACAAATTACAGTTTGTATGCGCAGAATTTAGTCAATTTAACACGTAATTGTAATTTGACTTACCTCATACGAATTTCGAATGGAAATGAGTCGACTATTCGACTATTTTGGACTTCCCTTGATCTAAGTCTGATTTTCTTTGTTCTTGATCTAATACAATTCAAATTCAACCATTCAATCATTCATTTCATTCAAAATAATCCATGAACACATATTTAGGGCACTTTACATTTTAGCCCTTACATTTTCACACTTTGACAATTTAGTCCATTTTTCACAAAATCACAAATATGCAAAATTCACCAAGACTATAGCTTGGCCAAATATACATAGCTTCCATACAAGCCCAAATAGCATATTTAATTCACAATTTAGTCCTTCAAAACCTCATTTTCACAAATTAGCCCAAATAGCTCTATTTCATCAAAAATTTAAGAACAAAGCATGATAATCTCACATATATCTTTCATAATCCATATAAAAACATTACAAAGCTCATATAATCATTAATGACACATTTCATAATCTTCAACAGAAACAAAAATTCAGACATGGGTTTTGAAGTACACGAAGCAACGATCACAGAAACTTAGAAATTATCAAAATCTGAACTCGAATAAACTTACAATTTAAGCCTGCAAGTGCCGAATCTAAAAATACTTCAATGGCTTTCTTTTTCTCCTTCATAATCGGCCAAGAGGTAAATTTTGCATGGCCATTTATGTTTTATTTTTATTAAACAACATATATTAAACCTTTTACTAAAATACCTTTATATTTAAACATTAATAAACCATTTACTAATATCCAACAAAGTCATTTAATACATTACATGGTCAAATAACCAGATAAGGACCTATTAGTCGAAAGCCATTTCAAATACAAACATTAAACATGTAGTATGCTAATTTCACCTTTTATGCGATTAAATCCTTTTTCATAATTAAGCACAGAAACAGACAAATTAAATCACAGAAACTTCGCAGATAAAAATTCACATATCACAAACACAGAAAAATAATATTAAAATATTTTTTCAGAATCGGATACGTTGTCTCGAAACCATTTTTCCGACTAGGGTCTAAATCGGACTGTTACATAGGATGCCAGTGAACATTATAAAATAAAGATGTCTGCTTTAGAGAAGACTGTAAAATCTAATGAAGATTCTTTGGTTGAACTTTACCAAAAATATCTAGATTCAAGCAATCTGATTGAAAGATTGTATGCACAAGTCATGACACCATAGGGTAAGTGTAGAGATGCTCAAAATGAAAATGAACAGTTAAAAGAGGTGGTAAGTCAGTTGAAGGATGAGAAAACCATTTTAGAAGAGAAGCTCAAAGCTCTAGAAGAGAGTCACAGAGCAGAACTGGAAAACCTATGCCGTTCTCATTAGGATATCTTCAAGAAGTATTAGAAGGATACCATAAAGAACATCAATTATGCTCTACCAAAGTGGAAATCAAACCTACTTCTACACGCCCAAGTGGTTGTAGGACCTTTCGATCTTAGTCGTATAAATTTTAGCTATCTTGGTAACATTTCTTTGAAGTCTCTTAGTTTTAACATTTACCATCCAGAGGGTGAAGAATAGAGCACTCTCCAAAAGGAATGGAAATAGTCAGGAGATTTAATCATTCCCGATACACCTAACACTGGAGACAATGAAGATGGTTCAATAGTAGGGGATGAGAGTCCTGAAGATCCCTCTCTTATAGAAGAGGTTCCACTTACGCCCACCAATCATCCAAATGAGGGAGGAAACTAATTTTTTTCTTAGTTTAGTTACGTACTTTACTTTTCCTTCTATATTTCATTTTACTGCTCTCACTATCATGTAATGTAATTTTTAATTTCTTTAATGAATCAATCTTTTACCTTTCTTTACTATCATTTCTTATGACTATATTTCGCAACTGCTATCTCTTAAAAAACTTAGTTTCACATACTTGAAAGACTAACCAAGGCTCAACATATCATGCATACTGAGTTCTTAATCCTGGGATACGTGGCTCTAATACCAACTTGTAACACCCTAGACTTGATCCAATTGACCAGCTCTGAATCTTGGGTGTTACCATACTAATACAAACAAAAACTTTATCTACTTATTGAAATTACAATCAATTACAACTTACTAAATTACAAAATTTAGTACTAAAATACATGATTATACTTACAATAAGTAAATGCAACTACAGCATGTGGTAATTAAATCACAATGATATCTAAATTGAAATCCTAATCCATTAGAAATACCTCAAAGTATGGAATTCTAAGCAACAAATCAGACAATGAACATGCCGCCAAACTCGTTTTATATGCATAAAAACCCAATATGCCACTTCTTGGCACAGTCTTAGCATCGTCGTTTTTGGTGCAGACCCACATCAGCTCGCTTGTAACATAACACACATGGATGAGTCCATAAGAACTTAATAACGAAGACACCATTTACTCGAGTCATATTTGGATATAGCATCTGATAATTTAGATTGACAATCCCATCATTCTCAACCTTTTGTCTCTGGCGAATACTTCCTCAAGTTCTACTATTTTATACTCATTCGTTACTATACCTTCATCTAAAGCTATTTCCTTTACTTCAATGTCTTCGATACATCACTTACATCTTTCAAACCTTGAGTTGTCACCTCATCATTAATCAAGAAGGAACACATACACAGATGACAGATTCTTCCTTCGAACATTCAATTTTATGTCTTTATTCAGAATACATTTCCAATACTAACTCATTACTTCTTTGTATCTCTTCAATTCATTATTCTCAATTGATCCATAGTCTTAAGTAATATTTTACCGCATAATCAATAGATGACTTAGGCCTTGCTGATTGTCTTCTAATTACAGTAAAAGGCCAGACTGAATATGCCAACTAGCTTCCTTCAAAACTCGCCACAAAAGTCATCCTTTAAAGTTCTTTTCGGAGAACCTTATTAAGACACACCATAAGGGCAGTCCATCTGTAGTATGCCACAAAGGCTATCCTTGTAGGGTTCGCCACAGAGGCTTTTCTTTCATGATTCACCATAAAGGCTTTACTTTCATGATTTGCCACAAGGGTTTTTCTTTCATGATTCGCCACAAAGGTTTTTCTTTCATGGTTCGCCACAAAGGCTTTTATTTCATGATGGGTTTACGATATGGATTTGCCTAAAATCAAATTATGTGAGGTTTGCCCATCATCATTCTGGGGCACACAAAGAACTACATTGGGTAATCACTGTTCTGTAGTTACTTTTAGAAGGTGCCATGGCCATGGGCTTTCCTTTCAAAGATCTTGTTTAAAGTTTCGATGGACCCCCTTTTGACAACAATGTGGAGATAGACACAAACTCTTAATAGAATATACTACATAGCATACATCTTAGACACACATAAATGATCATACTTCCCATCATATTACTTGAACTCATCAGATCTATACCAGATGTACATACCATCCTCAATAAACATATAATCATAGATATTCTTAATTAATCTCTTATGTAGCCGCAAACATATAAAACTATAACTTTTACGATCTCAACAACACCTTTTTAACTAGTTTTCTATAGATCCTCTGGTATGAACAATACACATACAAGAGTCAGTATAGAGACTCACCTGACAACTAGAGATAGCATCTTGAGCTTTAGATCCAGCAAGAAACTACAGTAACCACTGCTTATAAAACAAAAGAACACCATTAAAACTCATTCGTAACCTTTACCAGCATCTCAAACCTAGATTACCCTCATTTAAAGCTTTATTTCTTCATTTTACTATTCATGTACTTATTCAAACTTACTTTTTAATAACTTTAATGTCTAGAGTCACAATATTTAACTTGACATAGTGTAACACCCTTTACCCATGTCTGACGCTGGAACAGGGTACGAGGCATTACCGGACTTAATTGTTCACAAACATGCAAAAATCGGGCTACAAAATTTCATTCGTATCAAAACTTTTTATACGCATGCATAATGTCCCATACACAGGCCTAGGAAGCCCTAAACATGCATTGAAAGTAGTTAGGGACTAAACCAAGAACTTTAGAAAGTTTTGGGAAAACTTAGAAAATTTTTCCATGAAACAAGGTCACACGCCCGTGTGCCTTCGACACGCATGTTTCATCAAGCCGTGTAACTCTCTGACTATGATGTCAGTAAATAATTTGGACCACACGGCCAAGCCACACACCCATGTGCTAAGGCCATGTCCCCCACGGTTGAGACACACAGTCATGTCTCAGCCTGTGTGGCCAACACTTAGGCTATTTTCCAAGCCTTTAAGTTACCCTTAATCCTTCATATATTTATTTCCATATTACACATTTAATTCATGATCATGACTATTTAGATTGGTCATAAAACATTCATCATGCACATATTTCATAACACCAACCATATATGGCCAACAAGCATAATCACATCACAAGCATTAGAACATAGCATAGATAGATAGATTCACAAACCATAATCAATATGAGCCACCCTTCATGGCCATATACAAATAACTCAATATAGGCCAATACATTTGGCTAGTCATGTTAACACATATCATAAAAAAAAACCATGTCCCTATACATGCCACTCACTTGAAGGTGCTTAACATATATATATCAATATTCCAAAGGTGATGGTTTGATAGTGTAGTGTTGCCTCCGACGACCTCCAACCCCGAGCTAACCTATCAACACTAAAGAAAAGGAAATTAAAGGATTAAGCTTTATAGCTTAGTAAGACCGTATGAAATTAATAAGCAATTTATCAACTTGCTTCTCAAGGTAATACCACAATATTTGCACTTTTGCTTATGTTCAAGTCAAGTTATTTTCTTGAGTTGCAGTCACTAAATTATTTATATATGGAGCTATGGAACTCCAAATTAAGATCTACTAATTTTCTCTGAAACTAGACTAACATATCTTCTTACCATAAAATTTTCAGAATTTTTGGTCTAGCCAATAAGTACAATTTATTCTTTAATGTCACCCCTTTTTCGCTGTCTGATAGTTCCAACCCTTGTTCACTAAAAATTAATTATCTCCTTGTACAGGATTCAGATGATGTTCCCTTCTTCTATTTTTTTTTAAAAATAGACTCATTAAGGATTCTAAGCATATAAATTATAACCCATAATTATTTTTTTACACTTTTTAATGATTTTCCCAAATCGGAACAGGGGATTTCGAAATCATTCTGACTCCGTCTCACAACAATTCAAATATCTCATAATATGAACTTCGTTTTCTTACACCATTTATTCTATATTAAACTAGACTCAATAAGCTTTAATTTCATATTTTATTCAAGACTCAATAAGCTTTAATTTCTTATTTTATTCAGCCTCTAATTTGATTTCCATAATTTTTGGTGGATTTTCAAAGTCGGACTACTACTGCTATCCAAAATTGTTTCAATTCTAATTTTACCCTTTCATAATTATCTTTAAATAGGCTTTCATGCCAATCAATTTCTCTTTTCATATTTATTAGGCCACAAGGTGAAGGGATAAACATATCATGTCCCAATTTAATTCAACCTAAAAGCCTCACATATAATCATCCATCAAATTTACCGCATAATTATACACCATAGGTATCGACCTAATATTTACAAGGTCGTCACAAAGTCATTCTCATAAGCATGACTTACTCATTTACATTCTTACCAAAAGTCCAATATACATCGAGCTCATCACTCGTGAATTTTTAGTACATACCTGTACCCTTTCAACATGATCATAAACATAACTTACTAATTTTCATTCCTTACTAATCATACAACATACATTGAGCACACATTTCATGAATTTCATGTAAGTACCTGTATCACTCACATCATGGTCATAACCTCTCTTATTCCGACATAAATCGTAAATTTCCCATTTAACTATTTGGAATAATAAAGGATATTAAATAAGCCTCAAGCATAGGGTAAGGTGATAACACCATGTCCCGGACATCGTCTTACACTGGTTCACGCATCAAAGTTAATGCCATGTCTCAGACATGGTCTTACAATGACTCTCGTATATCGAGGCCGGTACCATGTCCCATACATGGTCTTACACTGGCTCTCATCTATCGGTGCCGATGCCATGTCCCAGACATGGTCTTACACTAGCGCTCATATCTCGAGGCTGATGCCATGTTCCAGACATGGTCTTACACTAGCTCCCATATCTCCCTAGCATCATGGCATGAATATTCGATCTTTCCTATGGTTCAACCGGGAGTTTCCCGTATTAATCTCATCATACATTACTTATAGCTATATTCAAACATTTTATACAAAATCAATCATTAAATGCATAATAACGATAAATTTGTAATATTTACGCACATCTTACTTATTTCAATGGAATATCATATTCCATCAAATTTCCAATGTATCCAATCATCACATAAACGTTATTAACATTTGGCATCACTTTCTCATACTCAATATCATCAACATATAATTCAATACAATCATAGCAAGATAGATTTAAAGTATATTAACAATAACATTGATAATATGCTTATTTAGTCACACAGACTTACCTCGAATGCAAAAACGGCTAATTATTCCCTTTTTTATCCTAAACCACGTACTTTCTCGATTTAAGCCCGAATCTCGATTTCCTTGATCTAAAATAATAAAATTTACTCATTTAATCATCACATTAAATTAAGCATTCCACAATTCATACTTTGGAAAAATGACCATTTTTCCCCTAAACTTTCACAAAAATTACCATTTTGCCCCTAGGAGTGTAAATTGATTTTTATCAAATTTCCTCATTAGCCAAGCCTATCCAACCTTTATTACACTTGTAGCAACTCAAAATTCCAATTATTTCACACAATTCCCGTCCATTTAACAAACTTTACAAAATGGTCCATGTTAGGTGTTTTCAAGAAAATCCTTTCACAAAAGTTATTTATTTAACAACCAAGATTCATTTTATTCCATAAAAAATCAGAAAAAAAACATAAATACTCTCATGGAAAAACCCTATAATTTCAACCATTTTGCAAAATAGTCCCCTCATTAGCTAGATTATGCTACAAGGTTCTCAAAATTACAAAAATTATAAAGAAAGGCCATCAAAATCACTTACTTGTCAGGGATATAAGTTGTAGATATTTTTTAGCTTTCAAAACTCCCTATTTGCTAGCATTTTCATTGGGGAAGAAGGAAGATGAAAGATGATAACTTTTTTCTTTATTTTATTATATTACTAGTCAAATTAGTCACCAACATTTCACCTAATTTTGACCCTACAATATTTTTGTCTCGTTGATCAGCCACTAACAAATTTTATGGTCTATTTACTCAATAAATACCCCTAATTTAATGTTCTATAGCTATTTGACACTTTTAGCTAGTAGAATGAAACTTTTACACTTTATGCGATTTGGTCCTTTTTCAAAATTAAGCAAGCAATCGCTAAAATTATTTCACCAAAATTTTCATCCACTCATATAATCATGCTATAACACATAAAATAAAATTAAAAATAATTTCTCCACCACTGTTTCGAGTAGGCCCAAAATCGAGCTATTACACATGGAGTAGTTGTAACAGCCCGGAACAGTGGTTTCGGGAACACAAATCTGAAGAGGAAAAAACTAATTTTTATTATATTTTTATGGTATAAGGTTTCACAGAATGATTTTGTGAAAATTTCGACGTTTGGGCACTCAATTTAGTTAAAAAGACTAACTTGTAAAAAGTGCAAAAGTTGAGTTCTACATGTTAAAGGTGTCCAATTGTAATGAAATTTTAAATTGGAGGTCCTTAAATGGTAATTAGACCATTGGTTAATTTTTTTGGACAAAAATGGACATGAAATAGGTGAAATAGAATATTTTTAAGTTAGGGGCATTTTGGTCATTTAGTAATTAAAATGAATTAAAAAAAATTAAAAGCCAATTTTTGTCCATCTTCAACCCCATGGCCAAATTTTCCAAGGGGAAACCATGGCTAGGGTTTTTCAAGCTTCCAAGCTCGATTGTAAGTCCGTTCTAGCCTCGTTTTTAATGATTTTTACATTTTTGAGATCCTCGTAACTCGGTTTAGCTATTTCTACCATTATTTTGAGCTAGAGTTTATCTTTAAAATTTACTAATGGATCACATACATGTGTTTTGATGTTTTATGGAAGAATATAAAAGTTTGGAGTGTGATAAACAACTTTTACTAAGTGATTTTTGATGAAATTTCATAAAATGACCTACTTGTAAAAGTTGTAAAATATGTGTAGGAAATGTGATTTAGTGAAAACTGTGGGCTACTATAAGAGGGAATATGAATCGACTAGGCTTGGGTATTGAGAAAAATGGATACATTTCATTTTACGAGACTAGGGGCAAATTTGTAAATATGTGAAACTTTAGGGGCAAAAATGTAATTTTCCATAATATGATTTTTGGACTGATTTGAATAGTATAGTAATTTAACAAGTCGAATGTGATATTATAGATCAAGAAAAACGAAGTTTGGACTTAGAACAGGAGAAAAACGAGTATTGGACGATTTGGTCCTTTTCACTATTTTTGGTCAAGGTAAGTTCATATGTTAATAAACGTTATTGATTTGTGTTAATCATGAAATATTATTATATATTTGATTAAATTATGAAAATTAAAGTAAACGTTCGAATTGAGTAAAGATGCAGGATCGATCATGATCGTTGCGTAGTGAAATATGAATTGACGGTAAAAGACCATGGTTTGAACATGGCAATGTGCTAAGTGAAATAAGCGATTCGCATGTAAGACCATATCTAGGATATGACATTGTGCTAAGTGAAATAAGACCATGGCATCTAAGTGAAATAAGTCCATGGCATTATGCTAAGTGAGAAATTTCCAGTTGAACCTTAGGAATAAAATAGCTATGGACACAAGTGTGGTACTATGTGAAGGTCACTTTGTGAATATAATAGCTTTGGACACAAGTGTGGTACTATGTGAAGGCCACTTTGTGAATAAAATAGCTTTGGACACAAGTGTAGTACTATGTGAAGGCCACATTGTGAATAAAATAGCTTTGGCTACAAGGGTGGTACTATGTGAAGGCCACCATGTATCCTTTATTATTCAATGTGTTCAACAGGAAATGACTAAGTGTAAACAAATATGACTATGTGATGATTAAATGTGAAAGAACTATGAACCAATAATATTATTTGATGTTGAATTGAAATAATGTATTTTCGTTGAGGTTTAAGTGTATCAAATGACATAGCCAAGATAAAAAAATGAAATTATAACTTATTTAAATGATACAAGTACGTACGAAATCTATGTGAATGTTGAATGAAAGTTAATACAAAGAAAATGTGAGAGAGTAAAATTAGCAATAAAATAGTTTTAGACAGCAGCAGTTGTGTGACTTTGAAAAATCATCAAAAATGGTCGAAATATAATTAGAGATTGAATAAGATATGAAATTAAATCTTCTTAAGTCTATCTTCACATAAAAGAAACGATGTAAGAAAAAGAATTTCATATTATGAGATATTTGAATTTTTGTGAGACAAGGTCAGAATGATTTCGAAATCCCCTATTCTGATTTGGGAAAATCATTAAAAATTGTATAAAAATAATTATGGGTTATAATTTATATTATTAAAATACTTAATGAGTTTATTTTCAAAATAAATAAACAAGAACATCATCCGAGTTTTGTATGAGGAGATAATTAATTTTTAGTGAAGAGGCATCGAAATTGTCAAATAACGAAACAGGGGAGAATTTAAAGAATAAACTGTACTTATTGGCTAGACCAAAAATTCTGAAAATTTTATGGTAAGAATATATGTGAGTATAGTTTTATGGAAAATTAGTAGATCTTAATTTGGAGTTCTTTAGCTCAAGATATAAATAATTCAGTGGCTATGACTTGAGTAGACAGCTTGTGATGGACAAGAGTAAATAGTGGAACTATGTGCAATTATGATTGTATTACCTTGAGAACATATTGTAAGAACTGTTAAAAGCATGTTAATAAATTTCTTATTATTTACATACCAACTTACTAGGCTATATAGCTTACTCCATTTATTTTCTATGTTTATAATGTCCTCAGGTTAGCTCAGGTTGGAAGTCGCCGGAGAACCTATCACACTATCAAACTAACAAATTGGGTATTGATAATTCTTATACTTAAGGTCATGGCATGTATAGGGGACCTGGTTATTTTGTATGTGTCATAATGTTTTTGGCCAAAAATGTTGGCCTCTGCTATTTGAAAGTTCATTGTTGTGCAAGGCCATTTGATGTTGGTATATTGGCTATATTATAAGTCCATGATGATGCATTTCAAGGATGTGTATGCTTACATACGTGGGTGAATAAGTGGTGATATCTATGTGTGACGTAAATCTGTTCACAATGGCAAGTCAGATCAGTGCATGGGCTAGGGACATGGCCATGCGAGCCATACGGCCGTGTCTTGATATCACACGGGAGTGTGCCCCTATTTTTCATGAAAATTTTCAAAGTTTTCTAAAGTTCTTGGTTTGGTCTCGAACGGTTTCCAAAGCATGATTTGGGCTTTGTAGGCCCATATTAGGGACTTTAAGATGACATGTGAAAAGTTTTAAATTTGAACGTAAATTCATGACCCGGTTTTATACGATTGCATGTGTTTATGTTCGATAATGCCTCATACCTTGTTCCGGTGTCGAACACGGGTAAGGGGTGTTACAGTAGTCACTAAAAATGTAACACCCCAAACCCAGCCCGAACGTTATGGCCGAATATAGTGCATCACATTAAAATTTTTTAGCGAAAACCTTTTTTTCTTGAAAACCATTCTTAAAATGAGAAACCTTCATTAACTTATAAAAACTCCCTTTCAATCGTGAAAGCTTGTTTAAAACATATGTTTATGAAAGCCTGTCATCTTAAAATATAGTTGTGGAAACGTAGAAAAATAATCTATGATTTAGGAAACCTATGTTCACCTTCTCATAATTACAATGCATAAAGATAACAATCCAAATAATAATAAAAGGGAAGGCCTTATTACATTCCAGTCTGAAATTACTTAATAAGCTAGAAACTATATGCTTTCTTTATAAAAAAATAAGCCCAAGTCGTCTTGCTAGCTAGCCACCTCCGAGTCCCTTCAAACATTGAACCTTCTACTGAGCATCACCTGAGAAAAATAAAAGAGGGGCTGAGTTTATGAAAACTTAGTCTATACAACCCTCAACGAGTAATAAGCATTCATCAATCACCATAAAATCATACATGCAATGTGATCCAGTGCAACCCACCCATATAATCCAACCGTTACACATCAACTCCGTCCCCTGATACACATTATATGGGGATATAAATATCGACCCACCCATCTAATACACATCAATGGTAGCCCGGTTTTGATACTACCTTTGTAGCAGCAAGCTGCTAATCAATAATTGGGCTTAATAACCATCGGTGGATCCATGGTCGTCAAGCAACCATGCAATCCTCATGTACTTCCTCCATTCCATAATTCCCAACCCTTATGCAACCTAAACAGAATATCATATGAATGCAGTAGAGATACATGTAACCTTCGTAAATCTTACCTTCAACACATAGGGGTATTTTAGTCATTTCCACCCTTAGGGGAATTTCGGTAATTTCTCTTGTTATGAGTTTGTTGCTTACCTTGGCCCATTAACAAGTCCCCGTTGGTTAAATTGAATAGATACTATGCACCAGGTAGGATTCCAGAGAAGAGGAGGTGAGTCATTAAGACCGCTTAAGTACCAAGCTATCCCTAGATCCAATCCTAGACATGCATATACCCATTGCCACACCTTAACCTTATGATTCATCCACGGTCGCAATTAATTATTTAATTTTTATGTCAATTAAACAGTTATCAGATACTAGGCCCAAAACCCCTTACAAAGCCCAAACAAGTCTACAAACATGCCATATGGCCCACTAGGCCCAATCTCATTCATATGGCCTATTAGGCCCAAATCATATTCGTATGGCCCATTAGGCCTAAATCACATTCATATGGCCCATTAGGCCCAAATCACATTCATATTCATGCTTTCATATAATTTCCATCACTTAACATCAAGTTGCCAATTTTGCCTATTATGGGCCTAACAGCCCATCAGGCCCACTTAGCCCATTCTGGCCTGGTTGCAAAAACACGGCCCAAGTCCATGGAATCGCCCATGGGGCTTCAGATAACCTATCGGTTCCCTCTTATGAGTGTTTGCACACTTGTAAGACTACCGTAGCCAAACTTTCAGCTTTTCAGCATTTCGGGATGTGCCGATCTACTTGGGTGTGTGCAGTGTATGTACACACCTGGTAATAAAGCATGCTGCGATCCCCCTTACCACGAACCTACAATCAATATCACTCAATGATTACTCGCATATACTTATCGAATACTTTACCAAAAGCCGAAGTCTCACCTTAACCTTACCTGAAACGCCAAGTCTTAATAGCTTTTCCTTGATCACTAACTCACGAGTACTTCCCAGATCTGTATTAACCTTTATCGTTAAAAACATATTGGTTGACTTGTATCCATCATATGTCACCCTTTACTACTAAAGCCTATCCGGCCAACCTTTACCGAAGTAAAGAACACTCACCAATATATCACACCTAAGGAGCAAATTGGCAGGGATCCAAAAGACTTGGATTCGATACTAATCCTACCAAAACTGATTGGAAGAAGTGAGGGACAGAGTGATCTATACTAGCAAAACCAATTGAGAGAACAAAGCACTTAACTAGAATTGACCGAGTGGAAAGGGTAGTGGCGGCACAGAGGATATTCGGCTCTTGAAACTGGTATAGTGAAAAAGGTTATTCGGCACAAAGAAAAGTAGAAATCGTTTAAAACTAGAGGTGAATCAAAAAGAGAACTTGAGTAAGGGAAGAATGGAGAATCGGCATAAAGAAAAAGAAGGAAGAATAAGGGATTTTCAGCTTTTAGATCTTTGGAGAAAAAAAAGGTGCTTTCTGGCAATAAAGTGAGGGAGAATTCGGCATTAGCCTAGAAACCTCACATTCAGCACCTATATATAGCCTCTATGGTTGAATTTCCTATGCCCAAATTTCCAATTCGGCTCCTCCTCTTCTTCACTCCTTATCTTCTAATTTTTCTCTCTGATAACTCCCTAATCCCCTTCTCAAATTTCTCCTCTTATCACTCCCCATAGTGTTCATATCCAACGCCACCACTATCCATCCTTTAAGCAAAAATAAATCCTTCTTTTGAGCAAGGAGGGATTCGAACCCCGGACCTCCTTGTCATGCATGTGACGCCACTTGCCACTCCACCACAAGGCTTTCTTCTGTCTAATTCTTCATTTATTTAAAAGCCAACCTACTTGCCAACAAGATTATTTTAATAATTAAACCATAATTTCCTTCACCCCTAAGTTCGAACTCAAACCTTAACCAAGACCTACTATCACATAATTAACACTTGACTAGGAATATTAAGCACAATTTCTTTCGAAACTGAAAAAAAACAAAGTTCGGGATTTCAGGATTTTTGGAGCATTACAACTCTACCCCCTAAAAGAAATTCCGTCCTCAAAATTCCCAACTATTAGTACAACTGCATATCACAGACTTCCACACCACGCTCCCGCTGTGCACTCTAATTCCAAACTAAATAAATAGCATATTATGGTTAACATATGTACTAATATTCGCCTCTGGAGCATCTCCGTCCTCTCGACGACGTGCTGCATAGACCAACACTGGCTGTCTCGCCTAAGCATAACCAGCATCTCTACCCGGTGCTCCACGGCCCAAGCCATTTCCACTCCTGGCCTGACCATGGCCTCTGGGCGGCTGTTGACCACCCCTCGGTGGCTATACATCACTTCTACCCATGCCTAACACCTGAACTGGAATCCTAGGGCAATTCCTGATCCTATGCTCCACAGATCCACAAGCTAGAAAAGCTCCCGTCCTCTTCCAACACTCTCTACATGACCTTTCCTATAATCAGCACAAGGTGGCACACCTTGATTCATAGTAGGGGCCCTGCTCTAACTGGCCAATTATCTCTGGCCCTAGCCCTTGGCCTCTGTCCAACACTAGGAGTCTCAGCCTCCCTTTTATTCCCACCCTTTTCTTTTTATCGATTTAAGCACTCAATGTGCTTCACCTCCTCCGCTATCTTTGCTTTCTCTACCAACTCCGAGAAGACTCGCTCCCTTTGTGGAGCTATCAATACTCTGAGGCTATCCCTAAGACCATCCTCAAACCTAATGCAACGCTCATAGTCCGTTGCCACCATAACTCTTGCATACCTACTAAGGCGTAGAAATTTCGCCTCATACTCCACCACAGATTTGTTTCCCTAGGTCAAGTTCAGGAACTCCTTCCTTTTAGCATCCACATAACTCGCACCCAATACTTCCCTTGGAACGGAGTTTTGAAAAACTCTCAAGTGACCTGCTCAGGTTGGGTGCCCTCTTTCATTGTCAGCCACAACTGGTAAACTTCTTCCCTAAGCAGTGACACGTTAGGAGATCAGTCCAAGTCCTCTAATTTATTTCAGTGGCCTCCAACCAGTATTCCACCACGTTAGGAGCCACACCAGCCACGCCTTTAAAGATCTCAGCCCCATTTGATCGAAGTAGCTCCAGAATGGACCCCCGATTTCCTGTGCTATTATTGGGACATACGACCCTTTCTAAAATCCTCAGCATTGCCTACGCCAATGCATCTTCCCTCGCGTCCCGATCATACGGTCCATTCCCACTCATGGGTGAGCCCAGAGCCTCTTCTACTCCAACATTGAGCATATGGCATGATGCCGACGATTTAGCCCTAACACTTTCGCAGCCTCGGCCATAGCCTCTTGCACCTCTTCTAGAACTCATCGTTGTCTCATGAATTATCTAGATTAGAAATTTTATGAACTTTTAGTTAGCTTTAATAATTAAACCGATGTTTTATGGAAATATTAAAAGAAGGTTATTTTCGTAAATCCTCTACAGTTCCAAGGTCCTACGAGCTTCAGTTTCAATCTAAAAAAAACCTTAGCATAATCATCTAAATTAGTCCACTAACTACCTACAGTATATCAAATTACATAAGCTTAAGAATAAAGGAACTTACTTGGTTTGACGTAGGAGACTCGGTGTGCCGCACAGCAAGAATTTTTTTTCCAAAACATTGTGATCCAAAATTTTTTTTAAACAAAACCAAAACATTAAAGTTTTTTAGCAAAAACCTTGTTTTATTGAAAACCCTTCTTAAAATGAGAAACCTTCATTAACTTATAAAAACTCCCTTTCAATTGTGAAAGCTTGTTTAAAACATATGATTTATGAAAGCCTGTCATCTTAAAATATAGTTGCGGAAACGTAGAAAAATAATCTATGATTTAGGAAACCCATGTTCACCTTCTCATAATTACAACGTATAAAGATAACAATCCAAATAATAATAAAAGGGAAGGCTTTATTACATTCCAATCTGTAATTACTTAATAAGCTCGAAACTATATGATTTCTTTATAAAAAAAAATAAGCCCAAGTCATCTTACCAGCTGGCCATCTCCGAGTCCCTTCAAACATCGAACCTTTTACTGAGCATCACCTGAGAAAAATAAAAAAGGGGGTGATTTTACGAAAACTCAGTGTGTACAACCCTCGACGAGTAATAAGCATTCATCAATCACCATAAAATCATACATGCAATGTGATGCAGTGCAACCCACCCCAATAATCCAACCGTTACACATCAACTCCATCCCCCGATAGACATTATGCGGGGATATAAATATCGAACCACCCATCTGATACACATCAATGGTATCCCAGTTGCGGAACTACCTTTATTGCAGCAAGTTGCTAATCAAATATTGGGCTTAATAGCCATTGGTGGATCCACGATCGTCAAGCAACCATGCGATCCTCATATACTTCCTTCGTTCCATAATTCCCAACCCTTATGCAACCTAAACAGAATATCATATGAATGCAGCAGAGATACATGTAACCTTCGTAAATCTTACCTTCAACACATAGGGGTATTTTAGTCATTTCCACCCTTAGGGGCATTTCGATAATTTCTCTTGTTATGAGTTTGTTGCTTACCTTGGCCCGCTAACAAGTTCTCGTTGGCTAAAGTGAATAGATACTATGCACCAGGTAGGATTCCAGAGAAGAGGAGGTGAGTCATTAAGACTGCTTAAGTACCAAGCTCTCCCTAGATCCAATCCTAGGCATGCATATACCCATTGCCACACCTTAACCTTATGACTCATCCACGGTCGCAATTAATTAATTATTTAAGTTTTATGTTAATTAAGCAATTATCAAATATTAGGCCCAAAACCCCTTATAAAGCCCAAATAAGTCTACATACATGCATATGGCCCACTAGGCCCAATCTTATTCATATGGCCCATTAGGCCCAATTCACATTCGTATGGCCCATTAGTCCCAAATCACATTCATATGGCCCGTTAGGCCCAAATCACATTCATATTCATGCTTTCATATAATTTCCATCACTTAACATTAGGTTGCCAATTTTGCCTATTATGGGCCCAACAGCCCATCGGGCCCACTTAGCCCATTCTGGCCCAGTTGGCCAAAACACGGCCCAAGTCCATGGAATCGCCCATGGGACCTCAGATAACCTATCTATTTCCCTCTTACAAGTGTTTGCACACTCGTAAGACTACCGTAGCCAAACTTTTGGCTTTTCGGCATTTTAGCTTTTCGGCATTTCGGGATTTGCTGATCTACTTGTGTGTGTGCAGTGTACGTACACACCTGGTAATAAAGTATGCAGCGATCCCCTTTACCACGAACCTACAATTGATATCACTCAATGATTACTCACATATACTTATCGAATACTTTACCAAAAGCCGAAGTCTCACCTTAACCTTACTTGAAACGCCAAGTCTTAATAGCATTTCTTTGATCACTAATCACGAGTACTTCCCAGATCTGGATTAACCTTTATTATTAAAAACATATTGGGTGACTTGTATCCATCATATGTCATTCTTTACTACTAAAGCCTATTCAGCCAACCTTTACCAAAGTAAAAAACACTTATCAATATTTCACACCTAAGGAGCAAATCGGCAGGGATCCAAAAGACTGGGATTCTAAACTAGTCCTACCAAAACTGATTAGAAGAAGTGAGGGATAGAGTGATCTATACTAGCAAAACTGATTGAGAGAACAAAGCACTTACACTAGAATTGACCGAGTGGAAAGGGTAGTGGCGACACAGAGGATATTTGGCTCTTGAAACTTGTATGGTGAAAAAGGTTATTCGGCACAAAGAAAAGTAGAAATTGTTTAAAACCAGAGGTGAATCAAAAAGAGAACTTGAGTAAGGGAAGAATGAAGAGTTGGCACAATGAAAAAGAAGGAAGAACAAGGGATTTTCGGCTTTTAGATCTTTGGAGAAAAAAAGGTGCTTTCTGGCAACAAGGTGAGGGAGAATTCGGTATTAGCCTGGCAACCTCACATTTGACACCTATATATAGCCTCTGTGGTCAAATTTCCTATGCCCAAATTCCCAATTCGACTCCACCTCTTCTTCACTCCTCATCTCTTAATTTTTTGCCCGAATAACTTCCTAAACCCCTTCTCAAATTTCTCCTCTTATCACTCACTATAGTGTTCATATCCAACACCACCACTGTCCATCCCTTAAGCAAAAATAAATCATTCTTTTGAGCAAGGAGGGATTCGAAACTTGGACCTCCTTGTCATGCATGTGGCGCCACTTGCCACTCGACCACAAGGCTTTCTTGTGTCCAATTCTTCCTTCATTTATTTAAAAGCCAACCTACTTGCCAACAAGGTTCTTTTAATAATTAAACCATAATTTCCTTCACCCCTAAGTTTGAACCCAAACCTTAATCTAGACCTATTATCACATAATTAACACTTGACTAGGAATGTTAAGCACAATTTTTATCAAAATCGGAAAAAAAATCAGGATTTCAGGATTTTTGGGGCGTTACAAAAAAAATCTTGATTTACAACTATCGCTTAAAGTAGAAAGAAATACTTTTGGTTCCTTCATGTTCAGAAAACAATACTTTAGAAGAAAGAAGAAAAACTCTCCCTTTCTCTACCCTTAATGTCCACATTTTTAACCTAAGTCATTGTTGGAACTTGACACTTGTCACAACTTTTTGAACTACCTTAATAAATGGTTTACAACTATGAAAATCCAATATTTTACATGTAATTGGAAAATTAATCCAACTAACTTAGTGTGCAATACCTTCAGTGTTAATCCTAATTTACCTAAACATCCTCAATACTCTTACGAATATCTTCTTCAGTACAACTTAACACATTCTGTAACACCCTTCACCCATATCTCTCGCTGGAACAGGGTTCGAGGTTTTACCAGATTTAAACTCAACCATTTATATAAAACCAGGCCATAAAATTTTTTTTATCAATTTTAAACTTTTCATACACGCGTATATTATCCTAAAATCGGGCTTACAAGGCCCCAAAACATTCATGAGGTATTATTGAATATTTACCAATATCTTAGTCTTGTATCATTTACTTACTCAACAATAAATCACAATTCAAATTCTAAATATACGTGCTATAAATCACATCACAGGAGATAATAACATACAAGCATATGAATAATCAAACTACCTTAATAACAAGCCAAAGTCTTTGGCTTAATCATAATATTACATACTCAACTTTACAATCCTATACATGCCATAGACTCGAAACACTAAGATTTTCTTACGCCGATAGTGTAGACTCGACAATGTGATGATATCTCTGAGGCCTCCAACCCGAGCTAACCAGTCAACCCTAGGGAATATGGGAACGAAAAGGGGAGTAAGCTTTACGCTTAGTAAGTTCATATGAAAACAATAAGCAACTCATTAACAAGTTTTATCAATGTTTACAACATAATCACAAATTCACTACAAGTTGTCTTCCTGAGCAACAGTCACTAAATTATTTATAACTAGAGCTACAAAACTCCAAATCAATTTCCGTTAATTTTCCATGAAAATAGACTCATATATATTCCATTCATAAAATTTTTAGAATTTTTGGTTTGGCCAATCATTTCCAGATTTTTCTTAAAATTTCCCCTGTTTCACTGTTTGACTAATCTGACCACTCTTCACTACGAATCAAATTTCTGATTGTACAAAATTCAAAATATGTTCTCGTTGATTTAATTTCAAACTAGACTCATTAAGGAGTATAAGAATATAAATTCTATCTTATAACCATTTTTTTTACAAATTATAATGATTTTCTAAAAACATAGAACAGGGGACCCCAAAGTCATTTGACTCTGTCCCCCGCCACTTCAAATATCTTATTATCAGCAATTCTTTTGCTTGCACGGTTTCTTTTATAAGAAACTAGACTTATTAATCTTTAATTACATAATTTATTCAGCTCTTAACTCAACTCCCACAATTTATGGTGATTTTCCAAAATCACGTTACTGCTGCTGTCCCAAGCAGATTTATTATAAATTTACTCTTTCACACATTCTTTGCATTCACATTATTTAAAAATGTATATCACCAATCAATTTCATCACATATCTATAATTTCACTTAAGCATAATCTCAATACAATACATCATGCTCAATGATTCGCACACAACCATTCAAATTAGCAATTATAAGATGGTTCCGCACATAGCCCACCCTTACCGATAATTTACGATGGTTTTACCCTTACTCACATATATGGCATAGGTATTTAAATACTTCAGTGTCAACTTTAATTCAACCGAATTCAACCATTGTACCATTTCATAACCACAGTTACTTTCTTCATTCATATCTAAATGGTATTTCACATAATTCATATAACCTTTCACCATGACCGATTACACACATACACATATGACATTTTCACCTATGCTTCTCATTTCACATTCATGATTCAATTCCAATCGATCTAACATGCGTAAGTATATATCACATACCTGGCCAACTTAATGTATTGAACGAATTCAATTGCTGATTTAACACAAGGTCTCATAGTCTTAGAATTTTATCAAATCACCGGCATTTAGCCTGCTAGGTTTTAAACCCGAATTCATCACCAGCACGAAGCCTGCTAGACTTTAAGTCTGAACTCATTCACCGGCATTTCGCCTGCTAGGCTTGAAGCTCGATATCATTTCACCGGCATTATAGCCTGCTAGGCCCGAAGCCCGATATTATCTCACCGGCATTATAGCCTGCTAGGCCCGAAGCCCGATAATATTATTTACCAGCTTAAAGCTTGCTAGGCCGAGGCCCGAATATCACATTTCGATAAACAATTCACCTGTTCTTTCATACTTTCATAACTTATACTCCAATTACGTATAACTGAAATACATATCTATGAACAAAGATTTTCATCCTTTCAACCACATAGGGTTTAATTTCCACATTGGAACACATATCTTAGTACATCATTTAATAGTGTCAAAGTCGACTAGATATGCTAGTCACATACGGCTCATAACTTTAATTTAATATTCATTCAACACAAAGAACATATATGTGTATATATATATACAATCAAACATCTTCTTAATTATGATTATTCAACTCTTAAGCATATAACATGATCAAACACAAACAATTAAAAACTTACCTTGGATTTTATCGAATAACTACAGATTGACTAATCGACTAGTTTCGCTTTCCCTTTATCCAAAATTGGCTCCTTATGCTCTGAGCTTGGATTAAACAAATTTAACTTATTGTTAATCAACTAATCAAGCATTGTATTATGAGTATATTCAGCTTTCACACATATTAAACATAGTAATAATCATGCACATTATAATCAAAGTGCAATTAATCCCATACACAAAAAATATACGACACTTCATTTCCATCTACTTATATACACGTATCACATAAGACCATTTCTTACTTTCTATCACCTAAATAAACAACAAATTTTCCAATTAATTTCTTAAGTCCATATTCGGCATCTATATCCACAACTATCCTTATTCATCAAGCTCAACTCATCTATCATCACATTTAATACCAAAAACAACAAACACCTTCAAAGACACTCAAACAACCCATATATTTCACAATTTCACATTTTAACCACTAAATTTCCACATTTCACAATTTAATCCAAAATTGACACTTTTACCAAAATTCACTTAACAAAACTTATTAATCTAACATCAAAGATTTATTTTCTATCATTAAACATCAAGATACTCAAACATTCAACAATGGCCTAATCCAAATACTCTAACAATTTTAAAATTAGAGGTATGGGCTAGCTAGATTACGAAGCAACAATTTCAAAAACGTAAAAATCACTAAAAACTGAGTCAAAATGGACTTACCAATTTAACATGCAATGGCCGAATACTTTGAAGCTTCAATGGCTTCTTTTTCTTTTAAATTTCGGCAATAGATGATGAGAATGAAGCCAAATTTTTATTTTGTTTTATTTATTAAAACACTTATTAGCTATTTACAATATTAACCTTCAAAAACATTTAAAACTACTCCAACTACCCTTCCACTATCATCCATTAACACAAAAATGGTCTAATATTCTTATAAAGACTTTCACTTTAATAAACCATAGCTATTAGACACCTTAATTAATAGCACACAAGTTTTAAACTTGATGCGATTTAGTCCTTTTTGCTTAATTTACTATCGAAATGATAAAATTTTTCAACGAAACTTTAATACCATCTTATTGCCACTCTGTAAATATTTAAAAAAATATTTACGATTCGGTTTATAGAAAAGAAGTTCCGATACCTCATTTTCTAAACCCACTTAACCTTAAGGTCATACCACTTGAACTTAATAAATCGCTTATAAAACGAAAATCACAATATCAAAAACATTTTTAAAATCACAATTAACTCGTAAATATTAAATATAATATTTACAAACCTACTCGTCGAATTTAGTGGCCCTGAAACCACTGTTCTGATTAACCCTAAAAACGGGCTGTTACAACTCTCTCCCCTTAGGGATTTTCGTCGTCAAAAATCTTACCAGGAAATAAATTAGATTTACTTTCACAAGCCTCATCAATTTCTCACCTAGCCTCAGATTTCTCAACTTTTCAATCTCATGAGCTAAGATTATGATCTGCTCTTTACTATACATCATAACAAGCTGAGTTTCTACTTTTGTAAGAGATACTATAGATAAATGATCTTATTTGTATCATCACATCATATATATAAGAAACACATTACGGGTCTTCTCAAGTTCTGATAATAATCTCATTCAATCCGATGAATTGCGAACTCAACTTCTCTTTATAGCTAAATCGAAAAATTCTATTCCCACTATAGTACTTTCACAAATACTCAATTTTCTAATTGAAAATTCAATGCTTTTAAGCATCAAGCCCACATATATTTTCTGCCAATCTGAAACTGCTTTTAGCCGGTCACGAATTACTTTCATTTCCCCTCACTCTTTCCAATCACATCAACCCCGAAATTCTTTTTATCAAAATTCAATTCAATACAACAAAGTTTAGTAATTGCAACCATAACTTTCTCATACAATACTATCTTAACATTCATCTCATAACCATTATTATTATACGGAAACTTAACCAACAATAAATGTCTTTCTCGGTTGCCTTCAAGTTCTAGAACACAGTGTGACAAAGTAACTCTATACCCAAAGATCACAGTAGTTTATTTTAGTAACACGATATAATCCTCGTGTCTCCATTTGAACAATGAAAACTGGCACTCTTTTAGTACTCCCCGTACGGACAAATAATTACCACTGTGCTAGATGTCACAATTGTTGTAAAATCTCTAGATTTCTCAATACACGAACTCTATCTCGACACAACGAATGATTGTCTGTTCCAATCTGAAATTCTAAATCAAAAATCAATTTACGTTGTACCCTTTTTAACTTGTAATTCAGTGACAGACCTCTTAGCCTCACAAATTTGCTGATTAAACATCAATTTAGTTTCTAGCTCAGCCAATAACTACTTATCATTTGATAAGATTAATCACATGATTATCGGTCATAAAACACATAAAGATTCTTGCTCAGAACCCCAAAGACTATAATCATTTGCCCAGATTGATAATCAATCGCTGACTCATAATCTTTCAACAGTTCAAACCATCTTTAATTCTTGTGTCGAATAACTCTTTACCTGAGAACTCACGCTTCAATTAACAATTTCTTCAACTGTTTACCACTTTATTGATAAATATCACATCATTCAGACTTCCCAATCGCGATCAATCAGAACATTTCTCAATAAAATTGTTCTGATGGATATAATTCTGTATCATATCTTCTAGAATATGAATCCTGCATTCAGAATATTCATCTATTTATCCGTGAACATTCAAAGTTTATTTCCACTCTGTGGATAGATTCAGATACAAGTAACTCGATTAATCCTTCAAGCAATTAATCTAATCAAATTAGACAACTGAATCAATCTCGACTGTCAAGTAATAACTTTTCACTTATTAATCAACGAAGCTTTGAACCATACTGAAGCCACAACCATCAGATAAATTAAAATCATAGTGCCATAATAAGGCCGGCATCTCTACCGTATAGATATATAATGTCCCAATTATCAATAATGCATTTTGAACATAAGAGAAATTGAAACCTAATTACATTCATTCAAAAGATATTTTTCACAGATAACCATATAGAATCATAAAAAAGCAGAGATACTGTAATCTCAAATATTTCACTATACTGATCTTTTTAAGAAAGCGCCCATATCAGATGACAGATATCTCAGTGATGTCTCAGAGGAAATCCAGAAGTAAAACATCACTCATATGCACCAGAATTAATGGTAACAAAAACAATATAATCTTCATGTATACTAAGTAGATCAAAAACTAGTAGGATCAGAATACCAGCATCACACAGATTCTATCGTCGATCTTTTCTTTCAATAAAATGAAATAGGATACCAGAGAAAGATATAATAATGTCGATTGTAACCCGAACAACCCAACAATGCTTTCATATATCAATATATATAGATGACGTTCTCATATGATAAGAATTTTCATTTGAAACATACAGTTACACATACCTCTAAGGATAAATGTACACATAGAATGCCCAGAAGAAAACGTAGTAACTGCCCGAACATTTCAATTCAAACACTATCCCACTGTCTAATTCTATCATCACTGATTTCACAATATCCCATTACTAACAGAAATCAATTCAGAAAAACTTCCAGTTAATACGTTCTTAGACATCATACCTGAATACTTTCATCTCATTGAATTCAACTTCTTCTTTAACAGTGAATTGGCATATTACGAATGGCCTTCAACATGATCCAATATCTTTTCTGTTACTGTCTTCACTTGCGGACTCATTCTCTTATCTGATCACAATCCTAATCTTTTAACCACGAACTCTGTAATTTCACACTCGTAAGCGTATTTAATCCATATAGTACGGATCTCATTACAATGCTTTACCGATTAGGGGGTGAGGGTTGTAAAGCCAACAATTTTAACTCTTACGTAAGCATGCACATCACACAAACTATTATGAACGAACAGTTCCTTACTAATTCTGCATTCTCAAACATCTAGCAATCATTTACTTATGATCACTTGGTACTTAACACATAGCTCATACGCTAAATCAAATCATAAATTCCAAATCAAAATATTCACACAACAATCATATACCCAACATCACAACTCATATACTCATATAATTATAACATTTATCAATAGCAGAATATCATGCATTCTGATTCATACCTTTTATGAGTTTCAACTCATCACCAACACATTTTCACTCAAACATTTTAGTATAACATTCTGTACTATCAGAATTAGCTCGGTTGGAAAGCATATCTGTCTTACAAAACAATTTCATTAGAGCCGGGAGATGTTACACTATCACGAGTAGTAATATGACATGTATAGCTAGACTCACATACGCTAGGTTAGTCTAAAAATCGACTAAACCATGGCTCTGATACCACTAAGTGTAACACCCTTCACCCGTATCCCTCGCCGGAACAGGGTTCTAGGTGCTACCAGATTCAAACTCAACCATTTATATAAAACCAGGCCGTAAAAATTTTTTTTTGATCAATTTTAAACTTTTCATACACGCGTATATTATCCTATAATCGTGCTTACAAGGCCCCAAAATATTCTTGAGGTATTATTAAATATTTACCAATATCTAAATCTTGTATCATTTACTTACTCAACAATAAATCACAATTCAAATTCTAAATATACATGCTATAAATCACATCACAGGAGATAATAACATACAAGCGTATGAATAATCAAACTACCTTAATAACAAGCCAAAGTCTTTGGCTTAATCATAATATTACATACTCAACTTTACAATCCTATACATGCCATAGACTCGAAACACTAAGATTTTCTTACGCCGATAGCGTAGACTCGACAATGTGATGATATCTCTGAGGCCTCCAACCCGAGCTAACCAGTCAACCCTAGGGAATATGGGAACAAAAAGGGGAGTAAGCTTTACGCTTAGTAAGTTCATATGAAAACAATAAGCAACTCATTAACAAGTTTTATCAATGTTTACAACATAATCACAAATTCACTACAAGTTGTCTTCCTGAGCAACAGTCACTAAATTATTTATAACTAGAGCTACAAAACTCCAAATCAATTTCCGTTAATTTTCCATGAAAATAGACTCATATATATTCCATTCATAAAATTTTTAGAATTTTTGGTTTGGCCAATCATTTCCAGATTTTTCTTAAAATTTCCCCTGTTTCACTGTTTGACTAATCTGACCACTCTTCACTACGAATCAAATTTCTGATTGTACAAAATTCAAAATATGTTCTCGTTGATTTAATTTCAAACTAGACTCATTAAGGAGTATAAGAATATAAATTCTATCTTATAACTATTTTTTTTACAAATTATAATGATTTTCTAAAAAAATAGAACAGGGGACCCCAAAGTCATTTGACTCTGTCCCCCGCCACTTCAAATATCTTATTATCAGCAATTCTTTTGCTTGAACGGTTTCTTTTATAAGAAACTAGACTCATTAAGCTTTAATTACATAATTTATTCAGCTTCTAACTCAACTTCCACAATTTATGGTGATTTTCCAAAATCACATTACTGCTGCTATCCCAAGCAGATTTATTACAAATTTACTCTTTCACACATTCTTCGCATTCACATTATTTAAAAATGTATATCACCAATCAATTTCATCACATATCTGTCGAAACCATTTTTAAATCAGGTTTTGGAAAATGTGAATCGACTTTAAGAAAAACGAAAACGGGAGTCGCCACCAACCTTTTTAGGTGTAATTGGATCACCTCTTAAAACATTTTGTTTAAAAATCATTAGTTTTGGTTTACGAAATCAGAAAATGGGTTCGGGAGCCGGTTACATACGAGGAAGGGTTAGCACCCTCGTAATGCCCAAAAATTGGTACCTAATTGATTATCAAATGTCTTTAATGTCGGAAATTTAAAAGTTTTAAGATGCAATCCTCTTTAGAATATTTTAATTTCGAAAATTAGGGTTCACTTGTATCAAATGAATCAAAATATTACATCCAATAAGTTAGGAAGTAATATTTTTAAGACATTCGAAGCTAAGCTCGCCCTTTTTTAAAATCCCTATCTTACAATGACAAAACGCCATATCCAGTAAGTTAGGACACAACGCTTTGAAATTTCAAGACAGTTACTCGTATTTTGAAAACCTTAAAACCTAGAAAGGTGCTTGACTACTCGAACTCAACGAGAAAAGTTGCAACCCAGTAAGTTAGGGCACTACCTTTCTCGAAGTTTCCAAATACCAAGCATTGTCTTTTTATTTGAAAATTTTGGAATCTCATTTTTATTGATGTATGAAGAACCATATAAAATAGAATATTGCAATAATAAGCAAATAAAACATGCCTTTAAACAATACAACAGCAATAATGCAAAGATCATACACTAGATATATACATGCTTAAAATTACATATCATACCCACAAAGATATGCATAGCGTACATTGAAAATGAATAAGCAAAACGTATAAACACGCAAAATAATATCTCAAAAGTGATGCATGATATACAATTTGATATAAATTAAACATTACCACTTTGGGCATATGTCATTATAAATAATCTAAAGGTTCATATATTATTGCTACATACAAAACACAATGAAGTGCATAATGAATACAACAAATATGAAATCGCAGTATACACATATGATAATACAAATCACAATAAATAATTAATTTCATGCAAATATACGAAAACAAATGGTATGTAGAAGTTTAACCTACTATATCAGAATAAGAGAAAACTAAAGATAAATAAATAAATTAAAATGTATAAAATATAAATCAAATAAAAGTAAGCTATTTAAAATAATATAAGAATAATAAAAGAGAACCTTTTTTTTAAATGATATACTTTTTTTTAAATGATATATACATATATAGATTATAATATAAGATATAATACTTAATATGTAAGAAAAAATCATGTACTAGATATCACAATTAAAATAAAGAATGTATATAATTAATAAGTAATAATATTTACTTAGTGATAAAATAAAGGTAATATAAAGAAATATGGTAAAACATAATGTATAATATTATTTACAAATAAAATATGTAATGATATAAATCATATAGTACTAAAAATATTTGTAATCAAATATATATAATATAGCACGTAAGGAATATATATAAAAATCTATTAAGTATTTTCATATAAAAATATAGTAAAATAATTAATACATATTGGAAAATACATAGTATATACTAAATTTATAAATAAAATGTATAATAGTATGAATAATATAATTAATAATATATAAAAAAGATATATACTAAAAACATATAATATAAATAATATATATGAAATATATGATGAAAAATTTAAAATGTATAATAATAACATAATAGATAAATATAGTGAAATAAATAATATATATATCAAAATAATAATATATTGGATAATAAAAATAATATGTATTTCTTTATAACTAATATTAAAATATATATAAAATATTTAAAATAAAATAATATAAAAAAAGGATTAAAATTAAATTTAATTAAGGAATTTAGGGTTAATTACGAATAAAATAACTGGAGCTAATTAAAACTCCAGCTAAAAGTCGAGGGACTCATTGGGTAATTAAACCCTAATCCCGAAACGACACCGTTTTCAGAATGGATCTTAAAGGCCGTTAGGATTAAATTAAAACTAATATAGAATATTAGGGCCGAATTAAAAATAAAATAAAATGAAATTATAAAATTTAATAAACCAGAAGGATCAATTGGGAAATTTGCCCATTTATCGAAAACGCGCGGATCTCCCTCGGGTCATCGGGTCAACGCGCGGATCCTCTGATGAAACGACGCCGTATCTATTGCACTATATAAATCATTTTTTTGTTTCAAAAATCATTTTAGAAACCATTTAAGAAAAAAGAGAAAGAGAGCTCTAAAACTATCTCAGAGCTCTGGCCAGTGGCCGTCTTGGCTCGTCCCAGAGCACCACCGCCTTCGGCCACACGCGCTTCACGCGCCACCATCTGAGCCACCGTGCTCGGTGGTTTGAGTTTTTTACAGCTCCCTTTTTTAACAGCGAATCGAAAAGGTAATTTCTTTACCATCTTTATAATGTATTCTCACTATATGCTTGTATAAAAAAAATATGTAATGAAAAGAATATAAAGAGTATCACCTCTGTTCTTCCGTTAACTCTTTGATTTCCCTTTTTTATATATTTTGTATCTATCCAAAAAAAACCCTCCTTTTACATTGTTCTGATTCAAGCTTTTATAGCCACTATTTACAACATAAATCTTTGGTATGTTCCTATTTGCTCGATTTCTTGCCATATGCTGTTGGTACTTGTCCCTTTTTGTTTCCTTTTGCAGGTGAGTGAAGAAATCCCGACAGAAGATGCGCCGATGATGGCGCGATGTGGCGCTGAAGTTACGGCGCTGATGGAGGGCCACTAGAACGTCACGAGTTGAAGGGTCACATCGCTTGGAATGCTTGCAGCACAAACCCTAACTAGGGTTCCCTGAAGCTGAAGGCAGATTGAGCCAATTGGGCCAATTAAATCTTGGGTTTAGAGTATCAGGGGTAAGGTGTAAATGGGTCTGCTGGGTAGTTCTAATTTTGGGCCTACGGGCTATTGTAAATGGACTATCAAGGGACTGTTTAATTTTATTTTTTGATTAATTTAATTCTTGCGAGCCCGGGTAAATTTGGGCTATTACAGCTGCCCCTCTTTGCTCATTGCTGTGTAGTAGGAATCGAGCAAAAACTTACAAAAAGACCAAATTTGCCCGGTTTTACGGATATGGTCCTCAATCTGCTCATTGCAAACTTATGACTGTCATGTTAATATCTTCGATCTGCTCCCCGCCGAACATAGAGATGCCAAATCTGCTTCTTCGATTTGTTCTCTGACAATACAGAGATGCCAAATCATCTTAGATTTGCTTCAGCGTAAGCACACGAAAACCAAATCAACTATGTCTTCGATTTGCTCCTTGTAAGCACAAGGATACCGAACCATCTTGGATCTGCTTCAGTCTAATCATCTAAATGTTAGATCTGCTATGTGTCTACCCTCAGTCGAATATGGAGACACCAAACTTCAATTTGTTCTCTGACAATATAGAGATGCCAAATCATCTTAGACTTGCTTCAGCGTAAGCACACGAAAACCAAATCAGCTATGTCTTCGATTTTCTCCTTGTAAGCACAAGGATACCAAACCATCTTGGATCTGCTTCAGTCTAATCATCTGAAGGTTAGATCTGCTATGTGTCTGCCCTCCGTCAAATATGGAGACGCCAAACTTCGATTTGTTCTCTGACGATACAGAGATGCCAAATCATCTTAGACTTGCTTCAGCGTAAGCACGCGAAAACCAAATCAGCTATGTCTACGATTTGCTTCCTTGTAAGCACAAGGATACCAAACCGTCTTGGATCTTGCTTCAGCCAGATCTGCTATGCAGCGGCCTATTACCCTACTGCTTAGGGGATTAAGGCGAGTCGTCTTTGATAACCTGTAGAATGATTATGCCTGATGATTAGGATGCTATGATCGAAGTGAATCAAATGTTCCTAATTAAACATGTTATGGTGCAAAATGTTGTGAACATGACCCCTACCCTAGACGTCACCACTCATTACTTCATTTGTCTTTTCTTTTCTCAAAGTATTATTCATGCTCAGCCTATAGGCCTGCACCCTTCCTCAAATGCTACGATCCACTGAGGATGTTCGTAAGATAATCTTTCCTTAGAACTGAATCGTTGATTTTGTCTATTTTCCTTTTGGGCTGGAAGAAAGAAATTCCTTGAGTTCCTTCATCCCTTACTTATGTGAATTTCTCAAACAATTGTCATGTTTTAGTTTCTTGTATTATCTAGAAATTCCAGAGTAATGCGCAAAACTTCGTTTGTTAACATATTTAGTTCATCTATCATTATTTCAATGCAACATACTTAAAGAATAATGGAAGATAAATAAATCTCTAAGAATAATTGGATTTGACTGAATTATCAAAAAGATACAAAGGAAATTAATCTGAAAGCCTATCTTTGAGAAGAAAAAAAAATCTAAAGATAGCAAACAGGCCAAAACTTAGATGCCCTAGATATCGCCGCTTGAGCGCTTATACATCAACTTCATGAAGGCATGTGTTTAGAACATTCAAAGTACTCTATTGATGGCCCAGTATGCGACGTTCTTCGTTCTTTGTTGAGTAAGATTACTGGATGCTTCAAAATTTGAGTCGCCCTTTCGGGTTTTCAACTCAAAACCCTTTTGGTCATAAGGCGCCCTTTGCAGGTTTTCACCTTGGCCTCTCCATTTTTCTCTTTTTTCTCCTCTTTTTCTTTTTTTTTGATTTTCGAAACCTCAAAGCTCCCTTTGTGGGTTTTCACCTTGGATTCTCTTCTCCTTTAGATAATGTATTTTTTAACTGAGTCTGAGTTTACTGGGTTGGGTAAACTTTTCCCATCCATTTCTGTTAAGATCAATGCACCGCCAGAGAAAGCTTTCTTCACGACGTACGGCCCCTCCCAATTCGGCATCCATTTCCCCCTAAAGTCTTTTTGAATAGAAAGGATCTTTTTCAGTACAAGGTCTCCCTTGTGGAACTCTCTTGGTTGAATTTTCTTATCATAAGCTCGCATCATTCACTTCTGATACATCTGACCATGTCGAATGGCTCATAGCCTCTTTTCCTCAATCAAGTTCAACTGGTCATATCGGGATTGAACCCATTCAGCTTCATCTAACCTTATCTCTGTCAAAATTCAAAGAAAAGGTATTTTTACTTCAATAGGTAACACTGCTTCCATCCCATAAACTAACGAGAATGGGGTTGCCCCAGTAGAGGTTCTGACAAATGTTTGATAGGCCAGGAGTGCAAACGGTAACTTCTCATGCCAAACTCTATAGGTCTCAGTCATCTTTCTTACTATTTTCCTAATGTTCTTGTTGGCGGCCTTCACTGACCCATTCATTTTTGGACGATAGGGAGAAGAATTGTGATGCTTGATCTTGAACTGGTCACAAACCTCTGCTATCGTTTTGTTGTTTAAGTTTAATGCATTGTCGGATATGATCTTCTCAGGCATTCTACACCGACAAATGATCTCCTTCTTCAAGAATCGACTCACAGCTGAGTTAGTAACATTCGCATAAGAAGCGGCCTCTACCCATTTTGTAAAGTAGTCAATTACCACGAAGATAAACCGATGTCCATTCGAAGCTTCCAGTGATATTGGTCCAATGACATCCATACCCCACATGGAGAAGGGCCATGGAGAAGTCATAACATGCAAAGGTGAATGTGGTATATGAATTTTTTCCCCATAAATCTGACACTTATGGCATTTCTTGGTATAGTTGATACAGTCCCCTTCCATAGTGGCCCAATAATAGCCAAACCTCATGATTTGCCTTGCCATCGTGAACCCATTTGCATGCGTCCCACATACACCTTCATGAACTTCCTCTAAAATTAGCTTAGCTTCCACAGCATCGACACAATTCAAAAGTACTTGGTCTTTCCTTCGCTTGTACAGGATATCCCCGTCCAAAACATAGTCGCAAGCTAACCTTCTCAAAGTTTGTTTGTCATTTTCATTGGCTTGTTCAGGGTATTTACAATCTCTCACATATCGTAATATATCCTGATACCAAGGGTTATCATCCTTTTCTTCCTTCTCAATGTTACAACAATGAGCTGGAGCCTCGTAGACACTCATTTGAATTGGTCTCATCTCTTCCTCTTTATTCGCCTTAATATTTGAGGCCAAGGTTGCTAAAGCATCTGCCATCTGATTTTCGTCTCGTGGGAGATAATTGAAGGTGATGTCATCAAACTCCTTAAGTAACCCTAAAACTATCTTTCAATAATTGATCAATTTAGGGTCCCTTGTCTCCCATTCACCTCTAAGCTGATAAATTACCAACGCAGAATCTCCATATATTTCTAGGGTTTTTATACCTTGCTCTATAGCTGCTTGAAGTCCCATGATGCATGCTTCATACTCAGCCATATTATTCGTGCAATCAAAGTCCAACTTGCACGTAAACGGGTAATGATCTCCATTCGGGGATACCAAGACTACCCCAATTCCATTTCCGACTGCATTAGAAGCCCCATCAAAATTTAGCTTCCAAGGAAAATCTTCGGTCGTTGCTATACACATTAACTCCTCATTTGGAAAATCAAAGTTTAATGGCTCATAATCCTCTAGAGCCCTACTGGCCAAAAAGTCTGCTACCGCACTTCCTTTTATAGCCTTCTGACTTATATAGACTATATCAAACTCTGAAAGCAAAATTTGCCATCTCGCCATTCTCCCATTTAGAGCCGTTGACTCCATCATGTATTTGAATGGATCAAGCTTTGAGATGAGCTAAGTGGTATGGTATAGCATGTACTGTCTTAATCTCTGAGTTGTCCAAATCAGCGCATAGCACAACTTTTCAATTGGTGGATATCTCATTTCACAGTCAGTGAATTTATTACTGAGATAATAAATTGCCTTCTCCTTTTTCCCTGATTCGTCATGCTAACCAAGCACACATCCCATAGAATTACTGAACACTGACAAATACAGTATTAACGGTTTGTCTAGGCTAGGTGGAGATAATACCGGAGCATTTAACAAATGCTACTTGACCTTTTCAAAAGCATTCTGGCACTTCTCATCCCAAGTACCTTGATTGTGCTTTCTGAAGAAGCGAAAGATAGGATCACATTTCTCAGTTAGTTGTGAAATGAACCGAGTGATGTAATTCAACCTTCCTAGGAATCCTCGAACTTCTTTTTGAGTTTGTGGTGGAGGCAATTCTCGTATTGCTCTGACTTTGTCTGAATCAACTTCTCTTCCCTTTTCACTGGCTACGAAACCCAATAGCTTTCCCGATCTAGCTCCGAAGGTGCATTTTGCCGGATTGAGCTTCAACTGAAACTTTCTCAATCTCAAAAACAATCTTCTCAAGACCTCAATGTGCTCTTTTTCTGTACGCGCCTTGGCAATCATATCATCAACATACACCTCAATGTCCTTATGTATCATGTCGTGCAACAAGTTCACCATGGCCCGCTGGTAGGTTGCCCCTGCGTTCTTCAGTCCAAATGGCATTACTTTGTAGCAAAAAATACCCCACAAGGTTATGAAAGTGGTTTTATCCATGTCCTCTAGATGCATCTTTATTTGATTGTACCCCGAGAAACCATCCATAAAAGAAAACAACGAATGTCTCGCCGTGTTGTCTACCAAAGTGTCGATGTGCGGCAAAGGAAAGTTGTCTTTTGGGCTAACTTTATTCAGATCTCTGTAATCAACACACATTCGTACCTTCCTGTCCTTTTTAGGGACCGGCACAATATTAGCTACCCATTCGGATTACTTGACCTCTTGTAAGAATCCTGCATCGAACTACTTCTTAACCTCATCTTTTATTTTTAGAACAATGTCTGGCCGCATTCTCCGCAACTTCTGTTGGACTGGTTTGGAATCCTGTCTTATCAGAAGACAATGTACTACAATGTCGGTACTTAATCCGAGCATATCTTGATATGACCATGCGAAGATATCCTTGAACTCCCGAAGCAATTCAACTAGACTATGCCTTGTGTCCTCGGTGATCAGTGTTCCAATTTTCAACTCCTTCCCTTCCTCTAGGGCTACATTTTCTATTGCCTCTTTCTCATGCTGCATAATTTGTTTTTCCTCCTGTTTTACCATTCTTAACAGATCAGGAGACACATCACAATCTTGAACATCTTCAAATTCCTGAGATTCCTCTAAACACGTCTTGCTTGCAAGAGAAATGCAATATCCTGATTTTGGGCCTAGTCAGAATAGCAGTTTCGTGACCACAAAATCTGAGATAGAACTAATTATTTTGAGGTCTATGATATGATTGCATGATTGTGTGAAAATTTTGTGAAGAAATTTTATGCATAAAGTGCTTAAATTGAAATTAGGGACTAAATCGAATAATTTGTAAAACTTGCATTCTAGAAGTTTCTAGTATGAAATTGTTTTGAAATATTAATTAGGAGGTCTTAAATAGAATTTTACCAATTTCTAAGTCTATGGACAAAAATTAGACATGGATGGAATTTTTGGAAAGTTTAGTAGTAAGGGTATTTTGGTCATTTAGGGGTAAAATGAATTAAAATACAAAATTAAAAGCCAATTTTGCTCATCTTCAACCCCATGGCCGAATATAGCAAGGAGAAACCATGGCTAGGGTTTTTCAAGCTTCCAAGCTCGATTCTAGCCTCGTTTTTAATGATTTTTACGTTTTTGGAGTCCCGGTAGCTCGATTAAGCTTATGCTAGCAATAATTCAACCTAGGGTTCATATTTGGAAAAATACCCATAGGTGAAATTTGTGTATTTTGGTGTTTTATGATAGAATATGAGGTTTTAAATTATGTTAGACAACTTGTACTACTCGGTTTTAAGTGAAAACAAGCAAAAGGGCTTAATCGGTAAAAATACCTAATAGTCATAAGTACATGTTAGAGTGAGAATTTGATGTTACCATAGAAGGGAAAAATGATCAGCATGTCATAAAACATAAGAAAATAGGCTGAAGTTTAATTTACGAGCTTTGGGGCAAAAGTGTAAATATGCAAAAGTTTAGGGGCAAAACTGTAATTTTGCCTAAATATGATTTTGGGTCAATTTGTATAATATGAGTCCTAATTAGACTATATTTTAAATGATAGAGCAAGGAAAACTAAAATTCGGGCTAAAATGGGGAAAATACCAAGTTGTGGACGAAATGGCAAAAGTAGCCATTTTCGCATACGAGGTAAGTTCATATGTAAATGTTGGTAACATAGTTATTATTTTAAATGTTTTAATGTTATTTAAATGTTATGATAATTATTATGAAATATTATACTGTGATAATTGTTTGTTAATATGTCAAATTATGTGATATACTTGGAAAATGTGAAATACTACCGAGTATCGGTAACGGCATTCCGTAGAAGATGGTTGAGACACATGATTGGGAAAAAGGTCCCGTTGAAACTTAGGAATGGATTAGGATACAAGTGACATGTCACTAGGATATTTGGGCATCCGAACTCGTTGAGTTGAGTCCGAGTTCACTTATGGATGCGAATGTCTAAACTCGTTGAGTTGAGTCCGAGTTCGAGAGATGTAACTAGGCATCCGAGCTCATTGAGTTTAGTCCGAGTTCACTTATGGGCGGGTTACATGGTAGCTTGGCTACATATGTGGCACTTTTGTGCAAACTTTCCATGTATCCAAATTATATTCCGATGTGTTCAACGGGTAAAATTCTACTCAAATGGAGGAATACTCGAGATGAAAGGGACGTATTGGTAAGTGTTGTGAAATGAATACTTTGAACAGGTATGTACTTAACCCTTGGGTTGAAAACTCGATATAACAACAATATGGTAAGATGATAAATGAAAATGTGATATGAATGTCTCGGTGATGATTATGCAAATGATGTTTTATGTTTGCGTATATAGTTGTGTTACTTGCTATTTGCATGTGAGCATACTAAGAATTTATGCTTACTCCCTCCTTTTCATTCCTTGTAGTGTTGACAAGCCAGCTCGGAAATCGAGAACGGTCGGAGGCACGCTCACACTATCCGTATACCATCTTGGCATAATGGCTTGTATATTTTGAGTATGGCATGTATAGCATTATAATCATTTTGTATATATGGTCTTATGATATGGTTATTGAGTGGTATGGGAATGCTTGGTAATGATTAGCCATTGGAATGGCTAATCATGATCATATTTGGTGTTATGTATGCTAAATTGCTAGCTAATCCATGGAAACCATGAAATAGGTAAAATTTACCATAAAATAGATTCAGATAGCAACAGTGATGTGAGTTTGAAAAATCATTAAAAATAGTATAGATACAATTAGATGATGAATAAAATATGGAATTGAAGAATTATGAGTCTGTTTTCATATGGATGGAACAAAATAGGTAAATGAGTTATATTTTATGAGATGTTTAAATTTTTACGAAATAGGTCCAGAGCGATTTCTGGATCCCCTTTTCTGACTTTGGAAATTCACCATAAATTGGTAAAAGATAATTATAAGCCATCATTTATATGTACAAATTTCTTATTGAGTATAGTTTTATTAGAAACAAACGGCATAGTCATTGAAACTCTGTACAAGGAGATATCTGATTCGTAATACACAGAGGTCAGAGCAGTCAAACCCTGAAACAGGGGACAATTTAACTAATAAACTGTACTAATTTGCTAGACCAAAAATTATAGAAAAAAATTACTAAATAGATATATGAGTCTAGTTTTAGGGAAAATTTATGGAATTGGATTTCGAGTTTTGTAACTTGAGATATGAATTTTTAAGCGACTATGACGCAGATTGCTAGCTTGATTGAAAATTTTAAAAATAAATTGTTTGAGCTGTTTAAGTAATGAATTAAGTCTGTTAACACCTCGTGTTCGACTCCGGCGACGGTCTCGGGTACGGGGCGTTACAAGAAATCAGGAGTTGCGGTATCAGTGCTCATATCATTGATATCTAGGGATCTGTGGGGGTATGAAAGAATATACAAAGAATGAATGAATCTAAGAATGATTGTTTATGTGCTATGAATGAAAGAATGAGAATTGCAAAAGTTTAACGAAATATTGATTGATAAAAAGAAACCATATTCGTCCAAATTGATAATAAAGTTATGTTTTATTAAAATAATAATAGATGATCATAAGCCTTTTTCACAAACGTAATCTTACTACTCCTAGGCCCTAGAGTAACAGACATGTTTCGAGAATTACTCTGAAAAATTCCTAAAGGTCCTCCGCAGTCCAATTGTTCAGAGAGCTCCCCAGTTCGTAAGGGCGAATGCCCTCGAGGCTTCCTTGTTCCAATCCCTCATTGTGTACAGTATTAATCTGATGACTTCCTTCTACAGTAATGCCATACTCCACTTCTCCTCCGTTCAAACACGCCTTTCTTCTCGCTTGGCGCTTCTCAATCTCTTGCCTCTGGTGCTTATGGTCTGGCTTGAAGCCCAAACCAAAGCGATATTTCTTCTCAATCAGCTTTGGAATTTGAACCCCTCCTTGCAACTGTCTTCCTAGTCGTTTTCCTAGCAATGCTCTCTTCCCCATCATCATTTGCAGGGCCATCCTTGTGGCTCTAGACATTTTGGGTACCGGTACCTCACTTCCTTCCAAAATGAATGTTGCATTGATGATTTCTAAAGAGTGGAAAGAACACTCAATTGCCTCTTCATTCTCCTTGACATAAGGGGCCTTGCTAGTGACTGCTGCTATAATGTCCTCTTCCGCATTGATGGTTATTAACCGTCCATCTGTCACTAACTTCAATTTTTGGTGCAATGAGGAGGGCACCGCTCCTGCCGAGTGTAACCATGGTCTCCCCAATTAACAATTATAGGAGGGCTTGATATCCATCACCAAGAAATGAACTTCATATGTATTTGGCCCAATTTCCAAAGGGATGTTAATTCGGCCCATCACTTTTCTTTCGGTTCCATCGAAGGCTCTTACCACATTGTGACATGTTTTCATATGCGAACTGTCAATGGGTAGTCTGTTCAATGTGGATAATGGAAGGATGTTCAAAGCCGACCCGTTATCAATTAGTACACTTGGAAGTATGTATCCCTTGCACCGAGTAGTGATGTGCAAGGCCTTGGTTGACCCTCTGCCCCCAGGTGGAATTTCATCATCATTGAAGTAGATAAAATTGTCAACAGTGATGTTATTCACCAACCGGTCCAACTTGTTAACGGATATGTCATGGGTGACATATGTTTCGTTAAGTACCTTCAACAATGCATCCCGATGCACCTCAAAACTTAGAAGTAGGGCTAATACTGATATACACGCTGGCTGCCTACGCAACTGCTCGACCACACTATACTCGCTATGCTTAAGGAACTTTAGAAACTCCTTAGCCTCTTCCTCCTTTACCGACTCCTTGACAGGCACTTCAACCTCTTTCCTCTTCTCAACGTCAACATCCTTTACTTTCGTGGGCTCCACTCTGATGCCCCCCATCATAACGCTTCCAACTTCGTGTATGGGAACCTTCATTTTGCACGCCCCTAGACGCACTGGCTATACACTCCCCTCAGGTACTGTTACACTGCAGTCATAGCTCCATGGTACCCTCTTGTCATCCTTGTAAGGGAAAGGAGTGGGTTTATGGATGACGACCTTGGGCCCAGTTTGTGCCCCCACTTCATTATTCCCCGGCAAGGAAATAATAATTCTTGGTCGGCTGATTCCTTGTTGTTCGTTTTCCAGCACACATATTTGTCTTTTGCAAGAACTACCCTCAAAAATTTGTAGCTCTTTGTTAACCATAAAGCCTTGCACCATGGCCTTAACTATTCGCAATTTTGGATCATATGACCCACCTCTCCATGGAATTCACAATAGTCCCCTATTCTTTCTCTACCTTTTCCAGAGGTCAACATACCTCTCTTCACCATCTCCACCCATATTACTTTCATGGGTGTCTTCACCTTAGCAATATCTTCCTTGATTCTTTCTTCCCTAGTTTCATCAATGGCATTCATTCCTTGATTACCATGATCTTGTAACAAATTTTCAGCAGTAGGGGTACTATCAAATTTCACAACCCCCATCTTGATAAACCTCTCCACGGCCTTCTTGAATCCGGTGCAGTTTTCAATCGAATGCCCCGGTATTCCCGTATGATATTCGCATGTAGCATTTTCATCATAACATTTGGGGTACAGTGGCTGTAGCGATTTCAGGTGAAATGGAGCAATGGCATGTGCATCGTATAAGCTTTGATAAAGCTCACGATACGTCATAGGGATAGGCGTGAATTGCATCCTTTCCGAATTCTGTCTTGTGCCCGATTCCTGTCCTTGAGTACTCTGTTGCTCAACCGCAGCTGGTTTGGGTTGACCAACTGTGATTGTCCTTGAGTTGAGACTATTCATGTTATTCACCTCGTTGTCCTTTCTCCTTGGGGCTGATCTTTTAGTCGTTTCCCCTCAATTTTACCACCCCTTATGGCGTTCTCAATCATCTCTAATTAGTCTTTTCTACCTCTCTGGAAGTAAACTTTAACTAATTAGGGTTTTTCTATAACTTTGAATGCTTATGATGTGATGTAATGCAAATGCATGAATGCAAAAAGGCATCGATCTCGATTCAATCTCATTTAGAAAACTTTATTTAGAAAAAGAATATCTTTACATAAAAATGGATTACATATACGTCTTTGCCCTAATGCCCAAAGTTCTAACTTTATCTAATAAAAGGGCTAACTCTCGACCTTTATCAAACACTAACTCATACATCATACTCAACGGATCAGCTCGTACTGCTAAGTCTCGAACATATTCAGCAATCTCTCGGATCTGGGTTATAGCCTCCCTAATAAAGTAATCCCTGTCTCCGACTTGACCTTTAACTTGATGGAGCTCTCGTTTTATACAATCCTCTTGCGCCTCAAGCTGCTCAATCCGAAGTTCACCATCATGCAATGTCACTTCCAAATCTTCAACCTTTCTTTTTAGCTCCTTTAACTCGACCGTAGGATCATGGTTTCGATGCCAACGAAGGGATCTTTCAAGCTCAGTTACCTTGGTCTTCAACTCTTTATTCTCTTCCTCTAATGCCAAATTCTGCGACCACATCTCTTGGAACTTCTTCTCCCAAAACTCGGCTCTAGCTTTTTCCACTTGAACTTCTTTCTGCCACTGTTCCGAAGACCTTCCTAACCCCACTCACTTTAAAGATACTTGTGCCTTCTTATACTCCTCTTTTAAATCATCTCGATCTTCCTACACCTTCCTTTTTTCCTTCCTAACTTTTTCAACCTCCTTCTTTTGCAGGTCAACATCTAGACTCAGGTACATCTTCTCCTCCTCAAGCTTTTCTATCTTCTTTTCAAGTTCCAAATTCTTTCTCTTAAATTCTTGCTTCATGATATCAAGCTCCGAGGGTATCACTTGTAGATATTCCTCCATTGGTCGAACTTCCTCCATTTTTGTCATTGGGACATTATCGTTAATCCTTCTACTCCTCCACTCGACATATTTCGGTGTCGTAGCAGGATTAATGGCCACTCCCTTCAACTAACGAGTCTTGTTCCAAGAACTAGAAACCTCACTAACCTTCATCTTGTAATCGGCTCCTCTGTATACAAACTCACTTTGAGCCAACCCATGAGTCGCTGGTACGAACTGTCTCAATCCATGCTGCCTTAGCACGAGCAAAGGGGCACAACCAATGGCACCCCAAATTTCCAACAGGGGAACCCAATCAAAGCTGCCGCATCGATAAAGTATCTCACCAAGAACCATCCATGGAGCTCTCCACTCAACATCCTCCGACTGAAGATTCTGAAGTAATGCTATCCGATTCTCTTCTGGCACATCTACTTTCCTAGATGAGGCTACTATATCTTTCAACGAGGAGTAGTTCTCAAAGAAAACCCGACAAACAATCCCATCAATCAATCAAAAGTGACTGTAGAACCAAGCCAAAAGTAACTGAGCACACCCTATAAACCTGCCTGCACCAGCCCTCCTACATGTACCTAAGGACTTGAATGTCTTCGCCAAAATCGCAGGGACAGAAGTGACTCTTTTACTGAGTCCATGAAAAAGATCCGTGGTTGCCTCGTCCACTTATCTCGAAGCCCTAGGTAAAACCATCAGTCCATACAAACTTAAGGCAAACACATCTACCTTCTTCGTCTCATCGGGGTGTGTCAAAATCAGATCTTTCAAAGCGTCCCACGAAATGCACCTGCACTCACCCTTTTCTTTAATTCTGGCCGTGATCCACTGCTCGCTCATTCCCGTAATGGTCATTAATTTCTTCCAAAAGGTAGGGACACAAGTAGCTCGAGAATAGATCCTATCACTCTGAAACCTGGGACAACGAAGTAAGGCAGTGTACTCCTCCACGGTAGGTACCAAATCTACTTCCCCAAAAGTGAAACAACAGTACGCCGGGTTCCAAAACTGAGCAAGGCTCGGAACAAGTGCTCATCTACCTGAATATCGAGCAAGTAAGGTAAATCTCCGTAATTATCATAAAATAACTGCTTGTTCTCATTGCCCCACTGATCCCAAATTTCCTTAAGCTCTTGGAGATTATTCTGTGTGACACTAATACGAGTATAATCTGACAGCTCCGACACATATCCCATAGTTATACTGTCTCCCTTTTGTAGCTGAGTTTGCTCTGACCATCTATGAACATCGGCGTTGCCCTCCACTCTATCAAGAAGTCCGTTCTCCATAATAAAACTTCCTAACTTAGAAACTGACCGTGAATTGATACCTTTGTAAATGCAAAATGACATGCAAACAAAAGAAAAGAAATAGTCAGTATCACATGATATCAATAAATCTCAATGATAATTTATAAGGGTAATATCTAAAGTATAGCTCTAACTAAGTTGGGCTCTTACAGTTTTTCTATATGAGGCTAGTTCTAAAGTTTCAGGTACCCGAACCAGCAGATTCCTCGATTCTTACCCATTATAGGCTCATTTCAAACGAGTTCAATTCAGAGGAATACATTTCCCTATGGCTACACGGAGATGAAAATCTCACGAAACCATAGGTACGGATGTATCCCGAAAGTGATCCACTATCCTGCACGGAGGTGAAAACCTCACGAAGGCATAGTCTCTCACTCTCACTTAAGGGTGTGACCACAACGGTCATGTAAATGCAATGCGTATCAGGATATATATCATATGCAATAATACAGACACATGTAATACAAAGAGGATTCAATTTTAAAATTTTTCAAATTTCCGACATTAAGACAAAAGGTAATCAATTATACGGCTTGACTCTCTTATTAGTCCCTAGTGGAGTCGCCAAACTGTCGAAACCATTTTTAAATCGGGTTTTGGAAAATGGGAATCGACTTTAAGAAAAACGAAAATGGGAGTCGCCACCAACCTTTTTAGGTGTAATTGGATCACCTCTTAAAACATTTTGTTTAAAAATCATTAGTTTTGGTTTACGAAATCAGAAAATGGGTTCGGGAGCCGGTTACATACGGGGAAGGGTTAGCACCCTCGTAATGCCCAAAAATTGGTACCTAATTGATTATCAAGTGTCTTTAATGTCAGAAATTTAAAAGTTTTAAGATGCAATCCTCTTTAGAATATTTTAATTTCGAAAATTAGGGTTCACTTGTATCAAATGAATCAAAATATTACATCCAATAAGTTAGGAAGTAATATTTTTCAGACATTCGAAGCTAAGCTCGCCCTTTTTCAAAATCCCTATCTTACAATGACAAAACGCCATATCCAGTAAGTTAGGACACAACGCTTTGAAATTTCAAGACAGTTACTCGTATTTTGAAAACCTTAAAACCTAGAAAGGTGCTTAACTATTCGAACTCAACGGGAAAAGTTGCAACCCAGTAAGTTAGGGCACTACCTTTCTCGAAGTTTCCAAATACCAAGCATTGTCTTTTTATTTGAAAATTTTGGAATCTCATTTTTATTGATGTTTGAAGAACCATATAAAATAGACTATTGCAATAATAAGCAAATAAAACATGCATTTAAACAATACAACAGCAATAATGCAAAGATCATACACTAGATATATACATGTTTAAAATTACATATCATACCCACAATGATACACATAGCGTACATTGAAAATGAATAAGCAAAACATATAAACACGCAAAATAATATCTCAAAAGTGATGCATGATATACAATTTGATATAAATTAAACATTGCCACTTTGGGCATATATCATCATAAATAATCTAAAGGTTCATATATTATTGCTACATACAAAACACAATGAAGTGCATAATGAATACAACAAATATGAAATCGCAGTATACACATATGATAATACAAATCACAATAAATAATTAATTTCATGCAAATATACGAAAACAAATGGTATGTAGAAGTTTAACCTACTATATCAGAATAAGAGAAAACTAAAGATAAATAAATAAATTAAAATGTATAAAATATAAATCAAATAAAAGTAAGCTATTTAAAATAATATAAGAATAATAAAAGAGAACCTTTTTTTTTAAATGATATATACATATATAGATTATAATATAAGATATAATACTTAATATGTAAGAAAAAATCATGTACTAGATATCACAATTAAAATAAAGAATGTATATAATTAATAAGTAATAATATTTACTTAGTGATAAAATAAAGGTAATATAAAGAAATATGGTAAAACATAATGTATAATATTATTTACAAATAAAATATGTAATGATATAAATCATATAGTACTAAAAATATTTGTAATCAAATATATATAATATAGCACGTAAGGAATATATATAAAAATCTATTAAGTATTTTCATATAAAAATATAGTAAAATAATTAATACATATTGGAAAATACATAGTATATACTAAATTTATAAATAAAATGTATAATAGTATGAATAATATAATTAATAATATATAAAAAGATATATACTAAAAACATATAATATAAATAATATATATGAAATATATGATGAAAAATTTCAAATGTATAATAATAACATAATAGATAAATATAGTGAAATAAATAATATATATATCAAAATAATAATATATTGGATAATAAAAATAATATGTATTTCTTTATAACGAATATTAAAATATATATATAATATTTAAAATAAAATAATATAAAAAAGGATTAAAATTAAATTTAATTAAGGAATTTAGGGTTAATTACGAATAAAATAACTGGAGCTAATTAAAACTCCAGCTAAAAGCCGAGGGACTCATTGGGTAATTAAACCCTAATCCCAAAACGACACCGTTTCCAGAATGGATCTTAAAGGCCGTTAGGATTAAATTAAAACTAATATAGAATATTAGGGCCGAATTAAAAATAAAATAAAATGAAATTATAAAATTTAATAAACCGGATGGATCAATTGGGAAATTTGCCCATTTATCGAAAACGCGCGGATCTCCCTCGGGTCATCGGGTCAACGCGCGGATCTTCTGATGAAACGACGCCGTTTAAATGCTTATTGAACTAAACCAAAACGACGCCGTATGCACTATATAAATCATTTTTTTGGTTCAAAAATCATTTTAGAAACCATTTATAAAAAAAAGAGAAAGAGAGCTCTAAAACTCTCTCAGAGCTCTGGCCAGTGGCCATCTTGGCTAATCCCAGAGCACCACCGTCTTCGGCCACATGCGCTTCACACGCCACTATCTGAGCCACCGTGCCCGGTGGTTTGAGTTTTTTACAGCTCCCTTTTTTAACAGCGAATCGAAAAGGTAATTTCTTTACCATCTTTATAATGTATTTTCACTATATGCTTGTATAAAAAAAATATGTAATGAAAAGAAGATAAAGAGTATTACCTCTGTTCTTCCGTTAACTCTTTGATTTCCCTTTTTTATATATTTTGTATCTATCCAAAAAAAACCCTCCTTTTACATTGTTCTGATTCAAGCTTTTATAGCCACTATTTACAACATAAATCTTTGGTATGTTCCTATTTGCTCGATTTCTTTCCATATGCTGTTGGTACTTGTCCCTTTTTGTTTCCTTTTGCAGGTGAGTGAAGAAATCCCGACAGAAGATGCACCGATGATGGTGCGATGTGGCCCTGAAGTTATGGCGCTGATGGAGGGCCACTAGAACGTCACGAGTTGAAGGGTCACATCGCTTGGAATGCTTGCGGCGCAAACCCTAACTAGGGTTCCCTGAAGCTGAAGTCAGATTGGGCCAATTAAATCTTGGGTTTAGAGTATCAGGGGTAGGGTGTAAATGGGTCTACTGGGTAGTTCTAATTTTAAGCCTACGGGCTATTGTAAATGGACTATCAAGGGACTGTTTAATTTTATTTTTTGATTAATTTAATTCTTGCAAGCCCGGGTAAATTTAGGCTATTACAGCTGCCCCTCTTTGCTCATTGCTGTGTAATAGGAATCGAGCAAAGACTCATAGAAAGACCAAATTTTCCCAGTTTTACGGATATGGTCCTCAATCTGCTCATTGCAAACTTATGACTGTCATGTTAATATCTTCGATCTGCTCTCCGCCGAACATAGAGATGCTAAATCTGCTTCTTCGATTTGTTCTCTAACAATACAGAGATGCCAAATCATCTTAGATTTGCTTCAGCGTAAGCACGCGAAAACCAAATCAACTATGTCTTCGATTTGCTCGTTGTAAGCACAAGGATACCGAACCATCTTGGATCTGCTTCAGTCTAATCATCTGAAGGTTAGATCTGCGATGTGTCTGCCCTTTGTCGAATATGGAGACACCAAACTTTGATTTGTTCTCTGACGATACAGAGATACCAAATCATCTTAGACTTGCTTCAGCGTAAGCACGCAAAAACCAAATCTACTATGTTTTCGATTTGCTTCCTTGTAAGCACAAGGATACCAAACCATCTTGGATCTTGCCTCAGCCAGATTTGCTATGCTGCGGCCTATTACCCTACTGTTTAGGGGATTAAGGCGAGTCGTCTTTGATAACCTGTAGAATGATTATGCCTGATGATTAGGATGCTATGATCGAAGTGAATCAAATGTTCCTAACTAAACATGTTATGATGCAAAATGTTGTGAACATGGCCCCTACCCTAGACGTCACCACTCATTACTTCATTTGTCTTTTCTTTTCTCAAAGTATTATTCATGCTCAGCCTGTAGGCCTGCACCCTTCCTCAAATGCTACGATCCACTGAGGATGTTTGTAAGATAATCTTTCCTTAGAACTGAATCGTTGATTTTTCCATTTTCCTTTTGGGCTGGAAGAAAGAAATTCCTTGAGTTCCTTCATCCCTTACTTATGTGAATTTCTCGAACAATTGTCATGTTTTAGTTTCTTGTATTATCTAGAAATTCCAGAGTAATGCGCAAAACTTCGTTTGTGAACATATTTAGTTCATCTATCATTATTTCAATGCAACATACTTAAAGAATAATGGAAGATAAATAAATCTCTAAGAATAATTGGATTTGACTGAATTATCAAAAAAGATACAAAGGAAATTAATCTGAAAGCCTATCTTTGAGAAGAAAAAAAAATCTAAAGATAGCAAACAGGCCAAAACTTAGATGCCCTAGATATCGCCGCTTGAGCGCTTATACATCAACTTCATGAAGGCATGTGTTTAGAAGATTCAAAGTACTCTGTTGATGCCCCAGTATGCGACGTTTTTCGTTCTTTGTTGAGTAAGATTACCGTATGCTTCAAAATTTGAGTCGCCCTTTCTGGTTTTCAACTCAAAACCCTTTTAGTCATAAGGCGCCCTTTGCGGGTTTTCACCTTGGCCTCTCCATTTTTATCTTTTTTCTCCTCTTTTTCTTTTTTTTTTTTATTTTCAAAACCTCAAAGCTCCCTTTGTGGGTTTTCACCTTGGATTCTCTTCTCCTTTAGATAATGTATTTTTTAACTGAGTCTGGGTTTACTGGGTTGGGTAAACTTTTCCCATCCATTTCCGTTAAGATCAATGCACCGCCAGAGAAAGCTTTCTTCACGATGTACGGCCCCCCCAATTCGGCATCCATTTCCCCCTAAAGTCTTTTTGAATAGAAAGGATCTTTTTCAGTACAAGGTCTCCCTTGTGGAACTCTCTTGGTTGAATTTTCTTATCATAAGCTCGTATCATTCGCTTCTGATACATCTGACCATGTCGAATGGCTCTTAGCCTCTTTTCCTCAATCAAGTTCAACTGGTCATATCGAGATTGAACCCATTCAGCTTCATCTAACCTTATCTCTGTCAAAATTCGAAGAAAAGGTATTTCTACTTCAATAGGTAACACTGCTTCCATCCCATAAACTAACGAGAATGGGGTTGCCCCAGTAGAGGTTCTGACAAATGTTTGATAGGCCAGGAGTGCAAACGGTAACTTCTCATGCCAATCCCTATAGGTCTCAGTCATCTTCCTTACTATTTTCTTAATGTTCTTGTTGGCAGCCTTCACTGACCCATTCATTTTTGGACGATAGGGAGAAGAATTGTGATGCTTGATCTTGAACTGGTCGCAAACCTCTGCTATTGTTTTGTTGTTTAAGTTTAATGCATTGTCGGATATGATCTTCTCAGGCATTCTATACCGACAAATGATCTCCTTCTTCAAGAATCGACTCACAGATGAGTTAGTAACATTCGCATAAGAAGCGGCCTCTACCCATTTTGTAAAGTAATCAATTACCACGAAGATAAACCGATGTCCATTCGAAGCTTCCAGTGATATTGGTCCAATGACATCCATACCCCACATGGAGAAGGGCCATGGAGAAGTCATAACATGCAAAGGTGAATGTGGTATATGAATTTTTTCCCCATAAATCTGACACTTATGGCATTTCTTGGTATAGTTGATACAGTCCCCTTCCATAGTGGCCCAATAATAGCCAAACCTCATGATTTGCCTTGCCATCGTGAACCCATTTGCATGCGTCCCACATACACCTTCATGAACTTCCTCTAAAATTAGCTTAGCTTCCACAGCATCGACACACTTCAAAAGTACTTGGTCTTTCCTTCGCTTGTACAGGATATCCCCGTCCAAAACATAGTCGCAAGCTAACCTTCTCAAAGTTCGTTTGTCATTTTCATTGGCTTGTTCAGGGTATTTACAATCTCTCACATATCGTAATATATCCTGATACCAAGGGTTATCGTCCTTTTCTTCCTTCTCAATGTTACAACAATGAGTTGGAGCCTCGTAGACACTCATTTGAATTGGTCTCATCTCTTCCTCTTTATTCGCCTTAATCTTTGAGGCCAAGGTTGCTAAAGCATCTGCCATCTGATTTTCGTCTCGTGGGAGATAATTGAAGGTGATGTCATCGAACTCCTTAAGTAACCCTAAAACTATCTTTCAATAATTGATCAATTTAGGGTCCCTTGTCTCCCATTCACCTCTAAGCTGATAAATTACCAACGCAGAATCGCCATATACTTCTAGGGTTTTTATACCTTGCTCTATAGCTGCTTGAAGTCCCATGATGCATGCTTCATACTCAGTCATATTATTCGTGCAATCAAAGTCCAACTTTCACGTAAACGGGTAATGATCACCATTCGGGGATACCAAGACTACCCTAATTCCATTTCCGACTGCATTAGAAGCCCCATCAAAATTTAGCTTCCAAGGAAAATCTTCGGTCGTTGCTATACACATTAACTCCTCATTTGGAATATCAAAGTTCAATGGCTCATAATCCTCTAGAGCCCTACTGGCCAAAAAGTCTGCTACCGCACTTCCTTTTATAGCCTTCTGACTTATATAGACTATATCAAACTCTGAAAGCAAAATTTGCCATCTTGCCATTCTCCCATTTAGAGCCGTTGACTCCATCATGTATTTGAATGGATCAAGCTTTGAGATGAGCTAAGTGGTATGGTATAGCATGTACCGTCTTAATCTCTGAGTTGTCCAAATCAGCGCATAGCACAACTTTTCAATTGGTGGATATCTCATTTCACAGTCAGTGAATTTATTACTGAGATAATAAATTGCCTTCTCCTTTTTCCCTGATTCGTCATGCTGACCAAGCACACATCCCATAGAATTACTGAACACTGACAAATACAGTATTAACGGTTTGTCTAGGCTAGGTGGAGATAATACCGGAGCATTCAACAAATACTACTTGACCTTTTCAAAAGCATTCTGGCACTCCCCATCCCAAGCACCTTGATTGTGCTTTCTGAGGAGGCGAAAGATAGGATCACATTTCTCAGTTAGTTGTGAAATGAACCGAGTGATGTAATTCAACCTTCCTAGGAATCCTCAAACTTCTGTTTGAGTTTGTGGTGGAGGCAATTCTCGTATTGCTCTGAATTTGTCTGAATCAACTTCTATTCCCTTTTCACTGACTACGAAACCCAATAGCTTTCCCGATCTAGCTCCGAAGGTGCACTTTGCCGGATTGAGCTTCAACTGAAACTTTCTCAATCTCAAAAACAATCTTCTCAAGACATCAATGTGCTCTTTTTCTGTACGCGCCTTGGCAATCATATCATCAACATACACCTCAATGTCCTTATGCATCATGTCGTGGAACATGTTCACCATGGCCCGCTGGTAGGTTGCCCCTGCGTTCTCCAGTCCAAACGGCATTTCTTTGTAGCAAAAAATACCCCAAAAGGTTATGAAATTCGTTTTATCCATGTCCTCTGGATGCATCTTTATCTGATTGTACCCCGAGAAACCATTCATAAAAGAAAACAACGAATGTCTCGCCGTGTTGTCTACCAAAGTGTCGATATGCGGCAAAGGAAAGTTGTCTTTTGGGCTAACTTTATTTAGATCTCTGTAATCAACACACATTCGTACCTTCCTGTCCTTCTTAGGGACTGGCACAATATTAGCTACCCATTCGGAGTACTTGACCTCTTGTAAGAATCCTGCATCGAACTACTTCTTAACCTTATCTTTTATTTTTAGAACAATGTCTGGCCGCATTCTCCGCAACTTCTGTTGGACTGGTTTGCAATCCTGTCTTATCAGAAGTCAATGTACTACAATGTCGGTACTCAATCCGGGTATATCTTGATATGACCATGCGAAGATATCCTTGAACTCCCGAAGCAATTCAACCAGACTATGCCTTGTGTCCTCGGTGATCAGTGTTCCAATTTTCAACTCCTTCCCTTCCTCTAGGGCTACATTTTCTATTGCCTCTTTCTCATGCTGCATAATTCGTTTTTCCTCCTGTTTTACCATTCTTAACAGATCAGGAGACACATCACAATCTTGAACATCTTCAAAATCCTGAGATTCCTCTAAACACATGTCTTGCTTGCAAGAAAAATCAGAAGTTGTGGTATCAGTGCTCATATCATTGATATCTAGGGATCTGCGGGGGTATGAAAGAATATACAAAGAATGAATGAATCTAAGAATGATTGTTTATGTGCTATGAATAAATTATGAGAATTGCAAAAGTTTAACGAAATATTGATTGATAAAAAGAAACCATATTCGTCCAAATTGATAATAAAGTTATGTTTTATTAAAATAATAATAGATGATCATAAGCCTTTTTCACAAACATAATCTTACTACTCCTAGGCCCTAGAGTAACAGACATGTTTCGAGAATTACTCTGAAAAATTCCTAAAGGTCCTCCGCAGTCCAATTGTTCAGAGAGCTCCCCGGTTCGTAAGGGCGAATGACCTCGAGGCTTCCTTGCTCCAATCCCTCATTGTGTACAGCATTAATCCGATGACTTTCTTCTACCAGTAACCCTCCTGACTTAAAGGATTTGGATATAGATGGGAATGTCATCGATTCCCACTCCACTTCTCCTCCGTTCAAACACGCCTTTCTTCTCGCTTGGCGCTTCTCAATCTCTTGCCTCTGGTGCTTATGGCTTGGCTTGAAGCCCAAACCAAAGCGATATTTCTTTTCAATCAGTTTTGGAATTTGAACCCCTCCTTGCAACTGTCTTCCAAGTCCTTTTCCTAGTAATGCTCTCTTCTCCATCATTATTTGCAGGGCCATCCTTGTGGCTCTAAACATTTTGGGTACCGGTACCTCACTTCCTTCCAAAATGAAGGTTGCATTGATGATTTCTAAAGAACGGAAAGAACACTCAATAGCTTCTTCATTCTCCTTGACATAAGGGGCCTTGCTAGTGACTGCTGCTATAATGTCCTCCTCCGCATTGATGGTTATTAACCGTCCATCTGTCACTAACTTCAATTTTTGGTGCAATGAGGAGGGCACCGCTCCTGCCGAGTGTATCCATGGTCTCCCCAATAAACAATTATAGGAGGGCATGATATCCATCACCAAGAAATAAACTTCATATGTATTTGGCCCAATTTCCAAAGGGATGTTAATTCGTCCCATCACTTTTCTTTCGGTTCCATCGAAGGCTCTTACCACATTGTGACATGTTTTCATATGCGAACTGTCAATGGGTAATCTGTTCAATATGGATAATGGAAGGACGTTCAAAGCCGAACTGTTATCAATCAGTACACTTGGAAGTATGTATCCCTTGCACCGAGTAGTGATGTGCAAGGCCTTGGTTGACCCTCTGCCCCCAGGTGGAATTTCATCATCATTGAAGTAGATGAAATTGTCAACACTGATGTTATTCACCAACCGGTCCAACTTGTTAATGGATATGTCATGGGTGACATATGTTTCGCTAAGTACCTTCAACAATGCATCCCGATGCACCTCAGAACATAGAAGTAGGGCTAATACTGATATACGCGCTGGCTGTCTACGCAACTGCTCGACCATACTATACTCGCTATACTTAAGGAACTTTAGAAACTCATTAGCCTCTTCCTCCTTTACCGACTCCTTGACAGGAACTTCAACCTCTTTCTTTTTCTCAACATCAACATCCTTTACTTTCGTGGGCTCCACTCTGATGCCCCCCATCATAACGCTTCCCACTTCGTGTATGAGAACCTTCGTTTTGCACGCCCCTAGACGCACTGGCTATACTCTCCCCTCAGGTACTGTTACACTGCAGTCATAGCTCCATGGTACCCTCTTGTCATCCTTGTAAGGGAAAGGAGTGGGTTTATGGATGATGACCTTGGGCCCAGTTTGTGCCCTCACTTCATTATTCCCCGGCAAGGAAATAATAATTCTTTGTCGGTTGATTCCTTGTTATTCATTTTCCAGCACACATATTTGTCTTTTGCAAGAACTACCCTCAAAAATTTGTAACTCTTTGTTAACCATAAAGCCTTGCACCATGGCCTTAACTATTCGTAATTTTGGATCATATGACCCACCTCTCTATGGAATTCACAATAGACCCCTATTCTTTCTCTACCTTTTCCAGAGGTCAACATACCTCTCTTCACCATCTCCTCCCATATTACTTTCATGGGTGTCTTCACCTTAGCAATATCTTCCTTGATTCTTTCTTCCCTAGTTTCATCAATGGCATTCACTCCTTGATTACCATGATCTGGTAACAAATTTTCAGCATTAGGGGTACTATCAAATTTCACAACCCCCATCTTGATAAGCCTCTCCACGGCCTTCTTGAATCCGGTGCAGTTTTCAGTCGAATGCCCCGGTATTCCCGCATGATATTCACATTTAGCATTTTTATCATAGTATTTGGGGTACAATGGCTGTAGTGATTTCAGGTGAAATGGAGCAATGGCATGTGCATCGTATAAGCTTTGATAAAGCTCACGATACATCATAGGGATAGCCGTGGCATCCTTTCCGAATTCTGTCTTGTGCCCGATTCCTATCCTTGAGTAATTTGTTGCTCGACCGCAGCTACTTTGGGTTGACCAACTGTGATTGTCCTCGAGTTGAGACTATTCATGTTATTCACCTCGTTGTCCTTTCTCCTTGGGGCTGATCTTTTAGTCGTTTCCCCCTCAATTTTACCACCCCTTATGGCGTTCTCAATCATCTCTCTTGCAATAACTATATCCGCGAAACTTTTTGTGGTGCTTCCAATCATGTAAGTGATGAACGGCGCCTTCAAAGTATTGATAAACAACATGGTGGTCTCCCTTTCTAACAGTGGTGGTTGTACTTGCATTGCCACCTCCCTCCACCATTGTGCGTATTGCCTAAAACTTTTATTAGGCTTTTTCTCCATGTTTTGAAGCATGATCCTGTCTGGCGTCATATCAGTCACATGGCTGTACTGTTGCATGAAGGCTTGTGCAAGATCTCTCCATGAACCGATTCTTGCACGGCTCAACTGATTGTACCACCTAACCGCTGCTCCTACTAAGCTATCCTGAATACAATGGATCAATAGTTGATCATTATTCACATACCCAGTCATTCTCCTACAAAACATTGTTATGTGTGCCTCTGGGAAAGTAGTCCCGTTGTACTTTTCAAACTCTGGCATCTTGAATTTGTGAGGAAGTACCAACTCTGGGACTAAACTTAAGTCTTTGGCATCAAGATGATGATTGCCAGTGCCTTCTAAAACCCTAAACTTCTCCTCTAACCACTTTCAACGATCCTCCAACTGTTTTGAAGATTCGGTTGCCATTCTTTCCCTCTCCATCATATCCAGATCAGGAGTGATAGGGTTGATCGGGCTATCGCCCAAATTATTTCCTGACCCAGATGGGAAATTCATGGGGATTCCAGCATCAACCGGCCCATGTTGAGGCCTTACAGTGACAGATGGCCTTCTAGGAGGTGCCTCGGTTTGTAGTGGCACATAAGGTGGAGTAAAACCCGAAAGATGATCCTCACCTTCCTCACCAGTGATAGCCACGGGGGCTTTCCCTTTATCAGTAGCCCTTAGCACCTGAGCCATTTCAGCCATCACATTCCTCTAAGCCTTTAGCATTTGCTCCCTCATGTCATTCTGCATTTTGGCCAACTACTTTTGCAATTGGTCATCCATATCCTTTTGAAATTGTTCGAACCTTTGATCCATACTCTTAGTTTTAGTGTGAGTGTCGTAAGGATGTGTGATTTCCAGATTTTCTTTTCTACCTCTCTGGAAGTAAACTTTAACTAATTAGGGTTTTTCTATAACTTTGAATGCTTATGATGTGATGTAATGCAAATGCATGAATGCAAAAAGGCATCGATCTCGATTCAATCTCATTTAGAAAACTTTATTTAGAAAAAGAATATCTTTACATACAAATGGATTACATATACGCCTTTGCCCTAATGCCCAAAGTTCTAACTTTATCTAATAAAAGGGCTAACTCTCGACCTTTATCAGACACTAACTTATACATCATACTCAACGGATCAGCTCGTACTGCTAAGTCTCGAACATATTCAACAATCTCTCAGATCTGGGCTATAGCCTCCCCAATAATGTAATCCTTGTCTTTAACTTGACCTTTAACTTGATGGAGCTCTCCTTTTATACAATCCTCTTGTGCCTCAAGCTGCTCAATCCGAAGTTTACCATCATGCAATGTCACTTCCAAATCTTCAACCTTTCTTTTTAGCTCATTTAACTCGACCGTAGGATCATGGTTTCGATGCCAACAAAGGGATCTTCCAAGCTTAGTTACCTTGGTCTTCAACCCTTTATTCTCTTCCTCTAATGCCAAATTCTACGACCGCATCTCTTGGAACTTCCTCTCCCAATACTCGGCTCTAGCTTTTTCCACTTGAACTTCTTTCTGCCACTGTTCTGAAGACCTTCCTAACCCCACTCGCTTTAAAGATACTTGTGCCTTCTTATACTCCTCTTTTAAATCATCTCGGTCTTCTTCAACCTTCCTTTTTTCCTTCCTAACTTTTTCAACCTCCTTTTTTTGCAGGTCAACATCTAGACTCAGGTACATCTTCTCCTCCTCAAGCTTTTCTATCTTCTTTTCAAGTTCCAAATTCTTTCTCTTAAATTCTTGCTTCATGAGATCAAGCTCCGAGGGTAACACTTGCAGATATTCCTCCATTGGTCGAACTTCCTCCATTTTTGTAATTGGGACATTATCGTTAATCCTTCTACTCCTCCACTCGACATATTTCGGTGTCGTAGCAGGATTAATGGCCACTCCCTTCAACTGACGAGTCTTGTTCCAAGAACTAGAAACCTCGCTAACCTTCCTCTTGTAATCGGCTCCTCTGTATACAAACTCACTTTGAGCCAACCCATGAGTCGCTGGTACGAACTGTCTCAATCCATGCTGCCTTAGCACGAGCAAAGGGGCACAACCAATGGCACCTCAAATTCCCAACAGGGGAACCCAATCAAAGCTGCCGCATCGGTAAAGTATCTCACCAAGAACCATCCATGGAGCTCTCCACTCAACATCCTCCGACTGAAGATTCCAAAGTAATGCTATCCAATTCTCTTCTGGCACATCCACTTTCCTAGATGAGGCTACTATATCTTTCAACAAGGAGTAGTTCTCAAAGAAAACCCGACAAACAATCCCATCAATCAATCAAAAGTGACTGTAGAACCAAGCCAAAAGTAACTGAGCACACCTTATAATGCCTGCACCAGCCCTCCTACATGCACCTAAGGACCTGAATGTCTTCGCCAAAATTGCAGGGACAGAAGTGACTCTTTTACTGAGCCGATGAAAAAGATCCGTGGTTGCCTCGTCCACTTATCTCGAAGCCCTAGGGAAAACCATCAGTCCATACAACCTTAAGGCAAACACGTCTACCTTCTTCGTCTCATCGGGGTGTGTCAAAATCAGATCTTTCAAAGCGTCCCACGAAACGCACTTGCACTCACCCTTTTCTTTAATTCTGGCCGTGATCCACTGCTCGCTCATTCCCGTAATGGTCATTAATTTCTTCCAAAAGGTAGGGAAACAAGTAGCTCGAGAATAGATCCTATCACTCTGAAACCTGGGACAACGAAGTAAGGCAGTGTACTCCTCCACGGTAGGTACCAAATCTACTTCCCCAAAAGTGAAACAACTGTATGTCGGGTTCCAAAACTGAGCAAGGGCTAGGAACAAGTGCTCATCTACCTGAATATCAAGCAAGTAAGGTAAATCTCCGTAATTATCGTAGAATAACTGCTTGGTCTCATTGCCCCACTGATCCCAAATTTCCTTAAGCTCTTGGAGATTATTCTGTGTGACACTAATACGAGTATAATCTGACAGCTCTGACACATATCCCATAGTTATACTGTCTCCCTTTTGTAGCTGAGTTTGCTCGACCATCTATGAACATCGACGTTGCCCTCCACTCTATCAAGAAGTCCGTTCTCCATAATAAAACTTCCTAACTTAGAAACTGACCATTAATTGATACCTTTGTAAATGCAAAATGACATGCAAACAAAAGAAAAGAAATAGTCAGTATCACATGATATCAATAAATCTCAATGATAATTTATAAGGGTAATATCTAAAGTATAGCTCTAACTAAGTTGGGCTCTTATAGTTTTTCTATATGAGGCTAGTTCTAAAGTTTGAGGTACCCGAACCAGCAGATTCCTCGATTCTTACCCATTATAGGCTTATTTCAAATGAGTTCAATTCAGAGGAATACATTTCCCTATGGCTACACGGAGATGAAAATCTCACGAAACCATAGGTACGGATGTATCACGAAAGTGATCCACTATCCTGCACGGAGGTGAAAACCTCACGAAGGCGTAGTCTCTCACTCTCACTTAAGGGTGTGACCACAACAGTCATGCAAATGCAATGCGTATCAGGATATATATCATATGCAATAATACAGACACATGTAATGCAAAGAGGATTGAATTTTAAAATTTTTCAAATTTCCGACATTAAGACAAAAGGTAATCAATTATACGGCTTGACTCTCTTATTAGTCCCCAGTGGAGTCGCCAAGCTGTCGAAACCATTTTTAAATCGGGTTTTGGAAAATGGGAATCGACTTTAAGAAAAACGAAAACGGGAGTCGCCACCAACCTTTTTAGGTGTAATTGGATCACCTCTTAAAACATTTTGTTTAAAAATCATTAGTTTTGGTTTAAGAAATCAGAAAACGGGTTTGGGAGCCGGTTACATGCGAGGAAGGGTTAGCACCCTCGTAATGCCCAAAATTGGTACCTAATTGATTATCAAGTGTCTTTAATGTCGGAAATTTAAAAGTTTTAAGATGCAATCCTCTTTAGAATATTTTAATTTCGAAAATTAGGGTTCACTTGTATCAAATGAATCAAAATATTACATCCAATAAGTTAGGAAGTAATATTTTTAAGACATTCGAAGCTAAGCTCGCCCTTTTTTAAAATCCCTATCTTACAATGACAAAATGCCATATCCAGTAAGTTCGGACACAACGCTTTAAAATTTCAAGACAGTTACTCGTATTTTGAAAACCTTAAAACCTAGAAGGGTGCTTGACTATTCGAACTCAACGAGAAAAGTTGCAACCCAGTAAGTTAGGGCACTACCTTTCTCGAAGTTTCCAAATACCAAGCATTGTCTTTTTATTTGAAAATTTTGGAATCTCATTTTTATTGATGTATAGAGAAGCATAAAAAATAGAATATTGCAATAATAAGCAAATAAAACATGCATTTAAACAATACAACGGCAATAATGCAAAGATCATACACTAGATATATACATGTTTAAAATTACATAACATCATACCCACAAAGATACACATAGCATACATTGAAAATGAATAAGCAAAACATATAAACACGCAAAATAATTATCCCAAAAGTGATGCATGATATACAATTTGACATAAATTAAACATTACCACTTTGGGCATATATCATCATAAATAATCTAAAGGTTCATATATTATTGCTACATACAAAACACAATGAAGTGCATAATGAATACAACAAATATGAAATCGCAGTATACACATATGATCATACAAATCACAATAAATAATTAATTTCATGCAAATATACGAAAACAAATGGTATGTAGAAGTTTAACCTACTATATCAGAATAAGAGAAAACTAAAGATAAATAAATAAATTAAAATGTATAAAATATAAATCAAATAAAAGTAAGCTATTTAAAATAATAAAAGAATAATAAAAGAGAACCCTTTTTTTTAAATAATGTATACATATATAGATTATAATATAAGATATAATACTTAATATGTAAGAAAAAATCATGTACTAGATATCACAATTAAAATAAAGAATGTATATAATTAATAAGTAATAATATATACTTAGTGATAAAATAAAGGTAATATAAGGAAATATGGTAAAACATAATGTATAATATTATTTACAAATAAAATATGTAATGATATAAATCATATAGTACTAAAAATATTTGTAATAAAATATATATAATATAGCACGTAAGGAATATATATAAAAATCTATTAAGTATTTTCATATAAAAATATAGTAAAATAATTAATACATATTGGAAAATACATAGTATATACTAAATTTATAAATAAAATGTATAATAGTATGAATAATATAATTAATAATATATAAAAAGATATATACTAAAAACATATAATATAAATAATATATATGAAATATATGATGAAAAATTTAAAATGTATAATAATAACATAATAGATAAATATAGTGAAATAAATAATATATATATCAAAATAATAATATATTGGATAATAAAAATAATATGTATTTCTTTATAACTAATATTAAAATATATATAAAATATTTAAAATAAAATAATATAAAAAAAGGATTAAAATTAAATTTAATTAAGGAATTTAGGGTTAATTACGAATAAAATAACTGGAGCTAATTAAAACTCCAGCTAAAAGCCGAGGGACTCATTGGGTAATTAAACTCTAATCCCAAAACGACACCGTTTCCAGAATGGATCTTAAAGGCCGTTAGGATTAAATTAAAACTAATATAGAATATTAGGGTCGAATTAAAAATAAAATAAAATAAAATGAAATTATAAAATTTAATAAACCGGAAGGATCAATTGGGAAATTTGCCCATTTATCGAAAATGTGTGGATCCTCTGATGAAACGACGTCGTTTAAATGCTTATTGAACTAAACCAAAACAACGCCGTATCTATTGCACTATATAAATCATTTTTTTGCTTCAAAAATCATTTGAGAAACCATTTTTAAAAAAAAAAGAGAAAGAGAGCTCTAAAACTCTCTCAGAGCTCTGGCCAGTGGCCGTCTTGGCTCGTCCCAGAGCACCACCGCCTTTGGCCACACGCGCCACCATCTGAGCCACCGTGCCCGGTGGTTTGAGTTTTTTACAGCTCCCTTTTTTAACAGCGAATCGAAAAGGTAATTTCTTTACCATCTTTATAATGTATTTTCACTATAAGCTTGTATAAAAAAAATATGTAATGAAAAGAAGATAAAGAGTATCACCTCTGTTCTTTCGTTAACTCTTTGATTTCCCTTTTTTATATATTTTGTATCTATCCAAAAAAACCCTCCTTTTACATTGTTCTGATTCAGGCTTTTATAGCCACTGTTTACAACATAAATCTTTGGTATGTTCCTATTTGCTCAATTTCTTGCCATATGCTGTTGGTACTTGTCCCTTTTTGTTTCCTTTTGCAGGTGAGTGAAGAAATCCCGACAGAAGATGCGTCGATGATGGCGCGATGTGGCGCTGAAGTTACGGCGCTTATGGAGGGCCACTGGAACGTCACGAGTTGAAGGGTCACATCGCTTGGAATGCTTGCGGCGCAAACCCTAACTAGGGTTCCCTGAAGCTGAAGGCAGATTGGGCCAATTGGGCCAATTAAATCTTGGGTTTAGAGTATCAGGGGTAAGG